>NW_019729209.1:775953-813105 GCF_002891405.2 Cryptotermes secundus | reverse complement strand
ATCGAAATTCAGCGAATGTGGAATGTGAAATGTTTTGTGATACCAGTGATTATTGGAGCCACGGGTACAGTTACCAGAGGGCTGAGGAAACATTTGGAACTAATTCCTGGTAAACACTCCATAGATTCACTGCAAAAAACAGCTATCCTGGGAACATCACACATACTACGGAAAGTGCTACAGTGCGAAGCTTGAAGCCTGAGTGGTGAGGTGCATCACTGGTCCAAGCAAAGGAATACCAGGAAATAAACCTGTGACAAGAGATGACGATGATAATAATAATAATATTAATATGTTAGATTTGTTGTTGCTCTCACAACGGTCGTTAAGAAGAGTTCTATCTTCTGGAATATAACGTCGTGTAGCCCAATAAAAAGGACTGTAAACGCGACTTCACAGAATTCAAAACCTTGTGACGCCTGTATGATGAACTGACGCTCCGTATAGAGACATTTTTTTTTAATTATTAATCAGCAATCAGAATTTCATTCTATAAGCTAATGGTCTGTTTGGTTCGGTGTCTTGATGAGGAGTCGTCCAGCGACGGATCCTCGGTACCTTACATCAGGTCAATTGGCCAGTTTCTTTTTAGCCGTCTGTTGACTACTCTCGCCCGTAGCGCCATTATGAGTGGATTTGTATGTGTTTCGATTTTGGTGTGGTGTCTGGTGCTTTTTCGTTTGATGACATCTTGAACAGTTGATATTCCGAGATCGGTGTGGAGTGTGGCATTGGAGACGTACCATGGTGCATTTGCTATCATTCTCAAGNCATTTAGTGTTGCGTCTCGTATTGGCGGCGAGGGTTCTATTGGTTTTCTTGTGTTTCTAATGGGCTTCCATATTGAGTAGTCGTATCTATTAAGGTTATGGATATAATCTGCAAAGGATGCTTCTCTCATTTCCTTCAATTTAGCTTTTAGTTTGTTGGTTAGCTGGTTATATATGGTTTTATCTCTTGGGTTGTGGGTTCGTTGCCAAATCGCTCTTGCCTTTCTTTTTTTGTTCAGGAGTTGTTTGATTTCTAAAGGAATGTTGTAGGTGCATTTCTGTGGATTCAGCAGTGGGGTAGATTGGATAGCGGATTGTTGCATGACTTTTGTTAATGTGTCAATGGCCAGCTCTAGGCTTTCGGGATCCTTCAGCCTTATTTGTAGGTTTATGTTATGAGTAATTTCTTCTCTATATTTATTCCAGTTGGTGTTATAGTTGTGTAAGCGTGGAGTGGTATGTCTTTGAATCACTGTTGAGCTTATGGTCATTATAATAGGGGTATGATCTGAAGATAGTTCGAAGCTAGGAACTATGTCCGTGTATGCTAGAGAAATTCCTTTTACTACGAAAAAGTCCAGCAGGTCTGGGTATAGAGACATGAAATGCCAAGTCGGAACTGCCGTTGTCAGGCGCTAGGTTAAAAGTTTCTGCCAGGGGAGGTAAAAAGGAAAAGAAAGTCTGCTTACTTACGTTGCTCTATCACTTTCGCTGACAAAAAAGGGCTACGACGACAAAAGAAAGTCGAGTATGCTTGAATAAAAAAAAATCTGGAGAGAAGTCAAATCAAAATGAGAAAATATATATTATCAGAGATTTCAAAGGCCCTAGAAGCAGAATGGAACATGTATCTACCATATTATACTGTTGGAGTTCAATAGTGATTTATGGCGGTAACATAGTGTTTTCATTCATGTTTAATAGTGTAAATAAACTGAAACGTTACAGTGAAGAGGGCTGGTGTTGCAGAAATGTTAGTTTCATATAATCTCTTAACTTTTACGGGGCAATATTTATTACACAAACTACCCAAGTTAAATGTTAACCTGTGGTTATTTGGACTTCAGAATGAAGTTATTAGATTTACACGCTTCCAAAAATAAAGCGGCCGGTCACGGTAGCCGAGCGGTCGAAGGCATGTACTGTCTTCGCTCGCTTGGAAACCGGGATCGTGGGTTCCAATCCCACTCAGGGCATGGATGTTTAGTTTGTGTGTGTGCGTTTTTCTGTTTGTGTACAGGTAGAGGCCTTGCGACGAGCTGATCACCCGCCCAAGGAGTCCTACCGAATGTGTAAGATCTAGAAAAACCTAAGTGAACGGAGAAGTTCATGGAGGTAGGCCTAGGCCCACTAGGGCTATATTGCCAGGAAAAAGAAAGAATAAAGCGCCATTACTAGCCTATAGAGTAATTAATTAAATTGTATCAAACAAGCAAAAAGCTGCAATGGTAGCCTCTTCTGTAATATACTCCTAGCAGTCGTCTGAAGGAACTGAAGAAAGTCACTCGGAAGTTCAATAGGGTTGTAAGATTTTAGATTCTTACAGCGGTGGTTGTGAAGACTTACATCCCAGAAGATATACAATTCGGGCCATGTCCTAAACTGCTCGGGTACATATCAGCGACGCAAAGGCGTCAATTTATTTGGAACTATAGCATTGGACATATTTTGGTACCTTTATGTTGCGCATTTAATGTTATTAAAGTTCAACAACTTGCTGTACCCATAAAATAGTTGAATTCAAATCAGGAAGGGCCAGAAAGCCTTGAAAATTGTGCTTACATAGACCTCATTTTAGTGCTCGCAGAAATACATTATGGACTCTGTAACGGCTCATATGATCACCCAATGGTGTATTGTATTTTATTTATTAAAGCACAGTTATATTAGGGTCATGTAGCAGGAATGGGTGAGACGAGGAATGCGTATAGGATATTGGTGGGAAAGCCAGAAGGAAAAAGACCACAGGGAAGACCAAGGCGTAGATGGGTGGACAATATTAGAATGGTTCTTAGAGAGGTAGGATGGGATGGTATGGATTGGATAGATCTGGTTCAGGTTTGGCACCAGTAGAGGGCTCTTGTGAACACGGGAATGAACCTTCGGGTTCCATAAAATGCTTGGAAATTCTTGAGTAGCTGCAGAATTAGCGGCTCCTCCAGAAGGGCTCAGCTCCATGAGTAAGTAAGTACAGTTACAGTAGGAGTAAGCATGCCTCTTTTGTTGGGGTCAGTGGACGAAGAAGTTGAGTTCTTCCTAATGCTCAGTACTTATCTTACGAATGATTTTACTGTTCTGGTATTACCGAAGATAAACATTCGGCATAGCCGCCTTTCCTTCTGCGTTTCAGAGTATTTACAAAGCTTACGCAGTTGCAGCCGTGTTTTCAACCCTTTATAACACTTGCGTGATGCATGTGTAGGCTTATAGAATGCAACAGCCTACTACGTAAGGCACTTACACCATTGTTCACGTACGTGAATTTATATTAAGCCTAATGCAAAGTTGCTGCCGGGGCAAACATAATAACAACAATTCTTAGAATTTGATAAATTGGAGGTGAAAATTCGAAGTGACGTAGGAAAATCCGCTTGAGTGAAACAGTTCGGTTAATGATTAAGGACCAGAAGTTGCGTTTATCCCATAAAGCCCGACAATTAAATTCGCTATGAATTAAAATAGTTTCACTAGTTAGGTTTATTAAAATGTGTTTAAACGAAACGTATAGTAAAGTCCGTGTAGGTAAACATTTGTCTGATAAATTTTCTATCCAGAATGGTCTAAAACAATGAGATGCTTTATCGCCATAATTTTTCAACTTTGACTTAGAATATGCAATTAGGAAGGTGGAGGGAAACCAGGTGGGATTGAAATTAAAGGGTCACATCAGCTGTTGGTCTGCGGCGATGATGTGAATCTACTGGGTGATAATGTAGATACCATAAAGAAAAACACACAAACTTTAACTGATGCAAGTAAGGAAGTTGGTCTAGAAGTAAACATAGAGAAAACTAAGTATATGTTACTGTCTCGTCACCAAAATGCAGGACAAAATTATGACATAAAGATAGCTAACAGATACTTTGAACATGTGGCACAGTTCAGATAGTTGGGAACGACGATAACAAATCGAAACCTGATTCAGGAGGAAATTAAGAGGAGATTGAACTCGGGTAATGCTTGCTACCATTTAGTCCAGAACCTTTTGTCTTCTCGTCTGCTGTCCAAAAACATAAAAATTAGAATATACAAAACTATAATTTTGCCTGTGGTTCTGTATGGGTGTGAAACTTGGTCTCTGACATTAAGGGAGGAATATAGACTGAGTGTGTTTGAGAACAGGGTGTTGAGGAGAATATTTGGACCGAAGAGAGATGAAGTGACAAGAGGTTGGAGAAAAATGCATAATGAGGAGCTTCATAACTTGTACTCTTTTCCAAGTATAATTAGAATGATCAAGTCATGGAGGATGTGGTGGGCAGGTCATGTAGCACGAATGGGGGAGACGAGGAATGCATGTAGGATATTGGTGGGAAACCCAGAAGGAAAGAGACCACAGGGAAGACCAAGGCGTAGGTGGGTGGACAATATTAGAATGGATCTTAGAGTGATAGGATGGGATGGTATGGATTGGATAGAACTGGCTCAGGATAGGGACCAGTGGAGGGCTCTTGTGAACACGGCGATGAACCTTCGGGTACCATAAAATGCTGGGAAATTCTTGAGTAGCTGCAGAATTGGCGGCTCCTCCAGAAGGGCTCAGCTCCATAAGTAAGTAAGTAAGTAAGTAATTAAAATTGTTTCAGCAAGTCTGTAACATCTTGACTGCGAATATGAAATTTGATATCGTTTTCGAATTCGAAGTACTTCGCATTCGACAGAACTTGTACGAGTATTCTCCTCACCCGAGAACTTTGTCTATGATTGAACAAAAATATTTTTAACTCTTATCAATACACTGTCATTCCTTGGCTGTCTCAGAAGCGACACGCTGAACTTATAATTAGCTTGCAGATAACATTCGACGAGCTTCATACCCAATTACTTCGTCGGCATTAACTATTTTATATTCTTAAAATGTTTTAGATTAACGACTCTTTTCAAAGGTAACTCAGGCAACACGCAAAATAAAGAAAACGTTTTCTGAAAAAGAATGTTAAATTTGTTTTTGTACGTCTACATTTACAACCGTGGATCTATACATCCATTCCCTCATACGTGTTCATGGCGTAATATTTAATTAGTTAAACATAGGGACGGCTTACTTTTACTTGCATTTACAGCAGAGAAGTGAGGTTCAAACATTGAAATGCGATTGGCTTATATGTGCGCAAAAAGACGATGTCTGAAAAGAATATTACATATCTTGTGAGACTGGTTCTCAGAGACTCAAGGAGATAAAATAAAATAGACAACTGTTGCCCAGAAATCACGAATTAAATAATTCCTGTAGCATCAGTCGTGGGAGGGGTTGCGAAAATCTCATGCCTCTCGTCTGCAATACACACGACATTAGATGTAATAGTGTGACGCTGTTCTATGACATCAATGCGACTGCTAACCAACGAACTTCACCTTCTAAATCACTATGCGCAGCTTTTTTCTTATTCACAATTAATATTTTTGGTGGTAATAAAATACATTGACCTTTTATGATTTTGTAACTGAATCCAAATCTTGAATGCAACATAAAAATAAATACAGCTAAATTGATGTAAAAAAAGGTTAAAATGTAATAGTATCGATTTACCGGATATCGTAAAAGAGATTTATTTCCAAGTTGCATAGTTACAGCAATCAATTTATGTTTTTCAATGAGGCAAAGATTTATTATTTTTTATTGCTAGTGGGGTGGGACTAAGTCCCTTGCTTTGCGGCCACTTCTGGCCTATTGTACCAGCTCCAGATGATAGGTCAGGGTCATTGTGGAGCAATTGGTTGAATGAAGATTGGCAGGGAAAACCGAAGTACTAGGAGAAAACCTGCCCCAGCGCCACTTTGTCCACCACAAATCCCACTTGACCAGACCAGAGATCGAACACGGGGCCCGAGGTGGGAAGCCAGCGACTAACCGCTTGAGCTATGGCGCGGCCCAGGCAAAGATTTAAATAATATATCGTGTGTATCAATAATTATATAGGACAATATTTCCCCAAAATAAATTACTGAAAGTTGAATTAAATATTTTGATGCACACGAAAGTAGTGGAATTGTTGTAGTGTGCAACGTACGAGTAAGTGTAATTATCAAGAAAAAGATGTAGTTACCGCAGTGAACTTCCTGTTTTACTGCATATATTTCATGCTAGAAAGTGAGTTATTGTACAGAATTTGGAACCAGAAGTCAATGAAACTGCTTGAGGAAACACGCCCAAATTGTCATAACCCTGTTTCTGTGTAGTTGGGAAAAATGTTCTGCATGCATTTGCGTGTTCTATGCAAGCCCCGGCAAAACAAAGCAGGTTCATACACAACTACGCAACCTAGTCTAATATACGTATTTATTTATTACTGGATGTGGAGTGAACGTTTTTTAGCGTATTGTTACCATGGGACCAATTTATTTCCAGCTCGCAAAAGCTCTCCTCACTCACATTCCACGAAACAAAAGGGAAAGGTAGGGGAGAGTCCGTGGGCCCGGAAGTTGCAAGGTTCGTGCACAGCCAACTCGCACATGATGCAACAGAATGTGGACAGAAATGATTTAAAAGAATCGCGCTCTGGAAATGAACTTGTTACAAAATACGTTCTGCGATTAAGATCTCCCTTATATCGTCTTATTTCCTGTGGATGGGCAACTGGGCCATTCTCTTTAATAATTACGTGTTTCACAATACTTTAGCAGGCCCATTAGCTTTGCTGTATGAACCGCCCCTTTGACCCTTTTCCATGCATGAAGTTTTTAAAATAGTTCCGGATTCAAATAGAACAGTTTTACCAACCTAACAACCGGCACCACCTTTTGTGAAGGCATGGCAGATATATTTAGAAAACGTAGAATCTGAGGTTCTCAGGGTGGTGGTGATGAAGAGCCCCGTCTTCTGGGATTTAACGCCCTGAGGTTCGCTGCTTCTCGCTCCACGCTGGTTTCTTGCTTCGCTTATTCTTCGACCCTGGAGACTGATATGTTCATGCGAAACTTCGGCTGACTTTCAGTGGACTTCAACGCGTTATATTACTCTTCATTTTCTGGCAAATTTTTGTAAATATTTAACAAAGGGGGGAGGCGTCCAAAGATGTGAAAGGCCCAAAAATTGTATATAAACTTTAATAGAGGTATCTGTGGACATTCTTAAAGTTGAACCAAAATGTAATGTACGACATGTAGTGTGATATTCTCTCAAAAGGTGGTGCCAGTCGCATGAATGCCAGAGCCACCTTATCGAATAGCAGGACAGTCAAAGGAAAACGCGGCAGTATTGTGTGTACGAGTATATATTTTTGGGGCCCCTCTGCATTTCAGTCTACATTTGTAGTCTTTCCAATTACACGTGGTTTGTGGTATGTATGTTGCCTCAGTATGACATGTCATACAATAACTGCTTGAAGAGTATGCAAGGATGAGACCACATGGTGTTCTAGTTCAGCTCTCCTGTATTGCAGATGCAGCCTACGGTTCGGACACTTGTGTCCGGGCCGCAGGAAGCGCATACACAACCTCATATTAGGAGACCGGTCAAAGTCCTTAAAATTAAAGACGCAATTCAAAACCGAATTGAGATACTAGGTTCTCTGACAGTGAATACTAATAAATGTTCTTCGATCAAAGACTTGCTCTAGATGAAGGCAGAGAGTATCATCCTGAACACAGGGGGTGTATATACGAGGCCTGTATTTGGCGCTTACTATATAATAGTAATTACATTTCATGAGAAGTGGTCAGCGGCATACTGAGAGGGCCCGACCCCTTCCCTAATTAGGAGGTCCCCAATCGTGGTTCTCAAATCAAGAGATGGAATTACGAGTATACCTCGCATTTCATTAAATCTTTAGGAAAGACGAAGAATTCTATCATTTTAGAGCACGAGTCGACGTTATAAGGAAAAAGAGATATGACAGTTTTCTTATCATGATTTATATTATTTTGTACTGGTTAATGCAATGTGTGCGTATGAGGACGTGATTATCCTTATTAATATATCGCCAATAGTAAGAAATATACCCACAGGTATCCCATTGTGTGCTTCTGAGTGGTTACGTCATTTTCTCTACGTGTATTTATCACAGATTAGAGCAGAATACGTCATATGGAATACCTACATGCATGCATTCATGCACAAAATACAAAGCTATCCCTGTAGCAGGCCGTGAAGGCCCATAGGGTTGTGAGATGTCTAGGCTCCCATGTTTTCTAGCCAATCGGCTCACAGATGGCGGGAAGGTTGTCAGAATTACGTGCCGGTCACCCTTTACTCCCAGGAAGATTCCTGGTACTCATTTCTTTTAGAGGCTGTGTCGACTCCGGGGCCATAATGCGGCTGGAAGGATTAGGTCAATATAAAAATCCAATGATCTCATCGGGAATCGAGCTCGCGACCTTGCAGTAGCATAGTACCTCAACCAACTATGCTACCGCGTGCCCCCATGCGAGCACACACATATAATTACATACATTACGTAGTACATACATATTGTCGCGTATTGGGCGTATAACGCGACAAATAACTTCACGCCGTATTTGATNAATGTTACGGGTTTCCACACTTTACAAACCCTAGAACAAAATCTCTTAACACTCTCTTCAAGAGTCTTCACGTATTAATAACGCGGGAGCTATACAAGTCTCCCTGAATTACACTGGCTGACTCTACGTCTCGACTCGGCGACTGTTACTTTATAACTCTCCGTGAATAGCCTTCGCTGCTCCTTATGTAGCCTTGATCGAACCATAAAGAAAACGGCCACGTAATAAGCACCCTTGTTGCCTGGCGCTGTGTTGCTAGCAACGCTAGCGGTAGTAACCGCTGTTACTACCGTCGTCTCTCGCAATCCTGGTTACCCGCGCTGCCTAGCAACCCGCGGTACACTTGGTGACGTCATCGCTGTTGACATGCGTTGCCTAGCGACCAGGATGCTAGGACTCGGCTAACTTCGGCTCACTTCGGCTTCGCTCGGCGCATCACGGCTGGTGGGGGGGAGGGGTGTCATCCATAGCTCAACATGTCACAATATATACACATATTACATATAAATATATATTAGTACATACCATTGTTGCTGTTGTGTTATTGTACTAACCGCAAACACAAAAGCTGTTGCAAGACAACATTACTGAAGCGTGTCTATCTACACCTCCACACGGTTGCCTGTGTAGATTCATGCTTCATTAAGGAGAACAGCACAGTAGAATATCATCGTATAATGCAAATACATTGCAATATAACATCCCAGCTGAAATTTCAGTTAACTCTACGGCCCTGCGGTTGAACGCATTATGCAGGCATTCAATCATGAAGAGAGTTAATAAAATTTCTAATGGCTATCATGTACAGCCTTTTTGAACCAACTGTATCCATCCCTTGGTATCCTGGTTTAACTATGTTAAAGGCCGCACCATAGCTCAAGCGGTTGTTCGCTGGCTTCCCATCGCGGCGGCCCTGGTTCGATCCCGGGTCTGGTCAAGTGGGATTTGTGGTGGCCAAAGTGGCGCTGGAGCAGGTTTTCTCCGAGTACTTCGGTTTCCCCTGCCAATCTTCATTCCACCAATTGCTCCACAATCACCCTCACCTATCATCTGGGGCTGGTACAATAGGCCAGAAGTGGCCGCAGTACAAGGGACTTAGTCCCACCAGACCGGCAATAAAATAAAATGTTACACGTTATAATCCAATTTTCCGCCTCTTGTTTTCTCTGTTTAACATATATCCACTTTTCAGAATCATTTTATTTTTCTCTTTCCAATTCCACATGTTTCCGTTACAACAACAACAAAGAGTAATATTTTACCCCGGATGTCGCTGACACAGGAAATTGTGGAAAGCTTTGGTAACATCACCAGGTTTCCCCATTCTTGAAAAGAAAGTCTCGGAACACAGGTCGCTCTCAGGATTGTCGCCAGGACGCAAATGAAAACACAGGTTACATACAATTGACTCTACGATAGAAACTCCGTTTAGCAGCAAGTGCAGACGAAATACCACAGTTACTATAAAGTGCATTATTACTGTATCGCATTCGTGGATAGGAAGGAGCATATAAACAGAGAATGGAATGAAGATTAAATATAAGAATCCTTATGGCATCAAATACAGCGATGGACATTATGGATGAGTTTAGTGTAAAATAAACTGTACATAACAACTTGTTGCACTAACAACTTAACTCGATATTACTGGGTTTTAGGATTTCGACCAGCGTCCGGTATTTTAAAGTCCAAAATCCCAGTAATTCAGAGTCTTATATACCAGTATGAGAATCTTTTAGAATCTAACTATTTATCTGAAACATAACCTAAGGGAAGATATCTGAAACTCTATCAGCTGAAATCGAAACTTTGGATAACATCAAATAAATACAAGAAAGTAATCTACGAACTTACTGTCATGAACATTAAACAATCACATTAGACGGAACATGGGCACTATATTGGGGGGAAGTTTGAAATGGAGCAATCGTGGCTTATTTTAAGAATATTTCAGTTTGTATAAAGGATCCCAAGAAAATACAAAGGGGACAGCCATTTTGCAGTTTATCCAATCGATATTCGTTGTAAGGATGGACCTAGCCCAAATAATTTCGAGCGGGTCCAATATATGTACATTACAGCTTAACTTAACTAAACAAATAAACAAAGATATCCTCACACAGAGAAGCACTTCCGCTCAAGCACGGACGGCTCCTGATAATTTACCCTGCATACAAATTTTCTGGGACTACAATTTTGCCTGTGGTTCTATATGGGTGTGAAACTTGGTCTATGACATTAAGAGGGGAACATAGACTGAGGGTGTTTGAGAACAAGATGTTGAGGAGAATATGTGGACCGAAGAGAGATGAAGTGACAGGAGGTTGGAGAAAACTGCATAATGAGGAGCTCCACAACTTGTATTCTCCAAGTATAATTACCCGTAGAATGATCAAGTCAAGGAAGATGAGGTGGGCAGGGCATGTAGCACGAATGGGGGAGACGAGGAATGCATATAGGATATTGGTGGGAAAGCCAGAAGAAAAGAGATCACTGAGAAGATCAAGGCGCAGGGGGGTGGACAATATTAAAATGGATCTTAGAGACATAGGATGGGATGGTATGGATTGAATTTTATCTGGCTCAGGATAGGGACCAGTGGAGGGCTCTTGTGAACACGATAATGAACCTTCGGGTTCCATAATATGCTGGGAATTTCTTGAGTAGCTGCAGCATTGGCGACTCCTCAAGAAGGTCTCAGCTCTATGAGTAAGTAAGTAATGAATTTCCTTGGCAGCGCAGAAATGACGTGAATATATGCGTTGTGAGTCAGCTGACTTGACGGGAGAAGCTCCCAACCCCTGATTCAACGCTCACACAGAGCACCTCATTGTACTTCCTCGATTAAGCTGTCAGTCACTTAAGTACATACCAGCGCGAAGAATGCTGTCAAAAGTAGCAGAAAATTATCCGTCCTTAGCGAGCTCTTAGGAGGTGCCTGGATTAACATTTGCATGTGCAGTTTTCGTGACTGAGATCAGACACAATACGGAGGATTTCCATCAATTATGACTCGATTAAAATATTGGATCGATGGACGCACAGGCAGACAAGACGACATTTCATACTCACTAAAGTGGCTTAGGTTCATCATTTACTGTAGTGCCCGTAGAAGAAGAAGAAGAAAGCAACTTTAAAAGAAGGACTTCTCGCATCTTAATGCCGAAGTGCTTGGCGTAGAGACAACGCTTGTGACGCACTTTCCTGAGAGATTCGGTCAGAATCTACCACCATCTCCCGGCAATCCTGGCTAAAGTCGTACGTGGCTTTCCTCAGTTCCTTGGGGAAAATGCCAGGCCAATACCTCGATCACTCCACGACCTCTTCCTTCCAAGTACTTTCGAATTTATTATTTATCTGTCATCCTACCATTCCACGATACAAAGCCTTAGGTACTGACAGCATCGTAAACCGGCTCAAAACTCTCCAATCCCAGTAACATGTACACGTATGTGGCGGGCATTCATTAAACACTGCGGTCTGTCTTAGAGTATCGAATAGTTTGCGGTTTTGTGTCGAAATTCGTGATCCTGAACGGAGCTAGAAGTTAGTGTTGTTCAATTTGAAATTATACAGACCAAATACGGTGCCACTTCGCGGGGCACCGAAGCATTGCAATGTTTTCTCGGACGACGTTCAACAATGTAGCTACGAATATTATTAAGTTTGGGGAAAGTGGGATAGGCCTGTCTCAAGATAGAAGCAGATGTACATCCCAGCAAATTTAGAAACGCACACTGGATCCTATACAGTTCGGTTACGAAGAGCAAAGCTTTAGGAGATAGAAGACGCAGTGCTTGAATAAACCTCATTTCGGCCGTCGCTTGCTTAAGATTACGCAAATCATCAAGTTTCCTTTATTTTATTGCATGTTGAGCTATTCTACGCATTATCGGCTCTCCTTCCCTTCGGTCCGTTAGGTTCTACTGTCCTTCCCGTATCGACGTCATCCTCCTAACATTTCACCCTCGATGAATCCCAGTCGCCTGGCTCCTTATCAGTCCGAGCTCGAGTATATCTGCTCTTGCATGAAGCGGTTTGTTATCCCTTCTCCGATGTATCGATTTCGATTATGTTACTGGTATTGTTACGATACTGTTCGATATGTTAGTTTGTGATGCAGGGGGATAGTCAAGTTAGACTGAAAACTGTGTTTCGCTTTGAGTCATCCCGAGTAGCCGTAATGGGAAAGAGAGCCCCTGCTGTGAGCGTAGAATGGGGAGGCAACGGCGTAATTCTGTCGGGCGCACAACTAGGAAGTAAGGGCATTCATTTGATTTGTGGGAACGCAAGCCTATTTCTTATTTTTAGAAATAATGTACAGTCTTCTGAGCCACTGAAAGTTCCAGAACGATGTAAGCTGTGATACCGAAGTCCTTGCTGTGTTTCTTCTGTTGTTCTACGGAACTGTGTACGTATAAAATGGGGTTCGGTAACCCTTTTACTCAAAATTACTGTCCATTGTCCGGTATTCTAAAAAAACATAATGTTTCGCAAAATAGATTTGTTTCCGTCTTCAGATGAGAGGGGAGACACCTACCTGTTAGGTTCCTTAGAAAGAGCTAACCTCAGTCATGTTGTTCTTAAGTTTTTTTTTGAATACCAGACGATAGACAAAGACCAAAACCCCAGTAATTCTGAGTGTTATAAACCATCATCAAAACTCTTTAAACTCTATAAACACTTCTACTGTTTGCATGTTAATTACTACGAGCAGTTTGTTGGTTATTACTCAAGTTAAATGTTCTTTCTTTACATGGCGAATGAGACTTCAGTTATCCCACTAAGTAACCTCTCTAATATAGCCGCTACCTTATCCAGGACTCTTTTTTCCCCCTTGGCACTACAGCCCCAGTGGGCCTAGGCCTACCTCCATGAACTTCTCCGTTCACTTCGGGTTTTGTCGATCTTACACATTCGGTAGGACTCCTTGGGCGGGCGATCAGCTCGTCGCAAGGCCTCTACCTGTACACAAACACAGAAAAACGCACACAAACATCTATGCCCTGAGTGGGATTCGAACCCACGATCCCGGCTTTCGAGCGAGCGAAGACAGTGCATGCCTTAGACCGCTCGGCCACCGTGACCGGCTATCCAGGACACTTAGTCTGTGCAATTCAGGGCTATATTTACTACTGAATATGCGGGCTGTCAAACTCGGGACGTTTTGCACCTTGAATCAGCTTTACTTGGAACTTGACGACTGTGTTCTTAGTCAGTTATAGTGAGAACAGGAAGCGCTGTTTGCGTGGCAATAGCAATCCTGGCACTGTGCCCGTACACTAGCTCCATCAGTGAGTCATTCTCACACGTTAATTACTTGTTGTTGATTATTTCAGTGATGTAATGGTCATTTTTACTGCGTTAGCAAAAGGGACAGCTACCTTAAGTAGCTAGACAGTTCCTACAAATTTGTTGTGAACAATAAATCGGTCCGTGTTTCATTTTCGTTGTTCATGTATTGTTGTCAGTGAACACTTCAAACACACATACTCATATCTGTCAATCACCTTATATGTTAAATATATTTTTGATAAATTGTTAACACATTTTTTGCCTGGTGGAGTAGTAACCTCTTACTCCAGTATGTTTTACTGGGATACTACTGTGGCGGCTGACGAACTGGCGGACGTACACATCCTCTCCAGGTTGCACACCACGTCCATCTTGGGAGCACGACGTCAGCAATGAACTCAGACATGATAGGATTTGCCCATCCTTCTTTCGAGAACCAAGTAGTGACGGAGGAAGAAAGAGTAAGCGTCTCAATGTTGTGGCATGCAGACCAGTTGCTAGGCAACGACTGTGAAATAATCAGCCATTCAACATCCGTTGCTAGGTAATGCTTCTGTAAAGAACGGCCGTTGCTAGATAATGGCCGCAACAGATTTGCAACACGCTGCAGTGAAGTAACTAAGAAGAGGTGTTCTCTAGGCGGTCCGTGGGATACCTATGTGATTCAACAATAGAAAAACTGTTGGAATAAATGTTTTCTATGCGATCCGTACCGAGGCTGTACAACGAGGGGAAGCTGCGATTACGAGAGACTTGAGACGGCAGTTAGAAGAGTAGGAGGTTGATGAGAGATAGCCACCAGCCTGCGAGGAAGTGAGCCCGGGAGCACTTGTGAAAACACAGCAGATTGGGAGGACTAGGTACGTGCGGTTAGCGAACTGCAGAGCGTATTAATTAGAGATAGCGCTATACTTAGTTGTAGTTACGATCTGTAGGTGTTCAATAAATCCAATTACCAATCCAAACCCGTCTATTGTCATTCCATAAAATCGTGACAATATTATTAATGTCCATGCATAATATATCCCTACATTTATATCATAGTTTCCATTACATGTAGTCATCTATGCCATGATATTCCGGGAACGTGGAATGCGGGGTTAGAGAGACAGACAAATGTAAATATTTTGGATATAACTATATCAATGGTAAATTAACACATACCGCAGGCTCTCCTGTAGTCACGCAGAATAGGCTGTCGTAATATTAGAATCTAAACTGAGATACATGACATTGATCGAATGCACCACAGCGTCTGGTGCGTCTGGGGGATTACAGAGTCTCTGGTCTCGCGAAATTACTTCCCTCCGCGGGCCGCGAACAATTCAAACCCATTACCCATACACAAAATAACATATTTATTCAACTGTGGAATTTCGTTTAAATAATTTTCATTCATTTCAATTTTATCTATCTATGACTTATGTACACAACAATGGATTGTAATATTATGTATACAAATTAAACCCAAAATTGGAGAAAATTCAATAACTTATTGTTTAGTAGTAGGAAAATATAAGAGGATAACTTGATTCGCGATCTAAATTATTATGACTAATATATAGTATGCACCAAACATACAGTACTGAAATGAAAAGACGTCCTGTTGATACCACTGTATATTCATGTGAAGGGCCCTTGTACGACAGAACCTTCTCAAATCCTGAAGAAATAGTCCAATCAACATGTCCCTGTAGCGTTCTTGGGTGACGGTAAGAGCATTGCCTTCCTCATCCTCAATGAAATAGGGGCCTAATATACTGTGTGCTGAGACGGCACACCATATCGTCACACGTGTACTATGCAGCGGTTTCTGGACGATAATATCTGGCCGCTCAAAACCAAGGAAGCGAGTTGTCTGGCGACCATTCCCGTATGAGCGGAAATAATACTCAACTATGAACACTTTTTCTTCCGTCGAGAGACCCATTTCCAACAACAACTGCACAACACAACTTCCTTTTCACTACTGGGAACACGTGCGGCTGGCGCTATACCCCGTCGACAAACGCACATGCGCGTTTGAGATGCACGAGTTTCAGTAATGTATGTTTTTGGCTCATACTGTAATATTATTATTTTTTTATTACTATCAGAAACAGCGATATAAAATGATCAAAATGGACGTTTGGGGAATAAATATAGCTCAACGACTTATTACATTTTGTGCTAAATTGGAAGAAATTTGTTGTTGCTTAAACGTTCAAGACAGTTATTTCATGTTAGGGGGCAAGCATAATTCAGAGTAATTTTTTTCTTTTACTTAAGTACAACTAACGATTTTTGTTTTAATTTCTCCCACATCTATTCTATGCCCCGTCCAGCTAAACTTTATTGATTTGATCACTCTAATGATATTACGTGAAAAATGCAAATTGAAGCTCTTTCGAAAACCTCAATAGGACAGACTACATTAACTTTGATATTCAAGGAATAGGATAATATGATGTGGATTTGACGTATCTATATTAGGACAACTGTACTGAACACACAGATTCCGAACACACAGATTCCATGAACGACAGGGGATTCCATTACTAGCTGAGGGACTAGCAATTTCCATGAAGTCACTTAAGAATGATGCCACGATGAAACTATATACCCTCGCCATGAGATATAAGAGACTTCATGTTCCTGTTAACGTATTAGCGCATGGAAACAAGTTTCAGACGCCTTATTTTTTCCGCATCTAACTCCTGCATAAAATGTGCAACGTGACGTCAAATAATGCAAGGAACTCGACTCAATTTCGCAGTTTGTTGCCGATGAACGAAAGACATAGGTTTGTTACCGTGAGAGTGTTTCAGTTGCAACTGGTAGCTTGTTTATATACCTAACATGACGATGAAAAGTGACATTCACATAACTGGTATATGTTCTTACCTAAAGAAATTCAAAGAAACACTACACGACGCTCTTTACTGACATTTGTGTAGAAGTTTCATAATGCCTACTACTTCCGAAATATTATTAAGTTCATAAAATTAAGGGTATGAGCGGAATATGTAGTACGCATGGGAGAAGAACCACTGGGGAGAATAGGAATCCATATAGGATACTGGTGGGAAAGCCCGAAGGAAAGGAACCATTTGGAAGACCAAGATGTAGGTGGGTGGAAAATATTAAAATGGATCTGAGATACGAAGGGTTGGTATGAGCTGGATTGATATGGCTCAGGATAGACACCAGTGGAGGGCTCTTGTGAAAACGGTAATCACCTTCGGGTTCCATAAAACGTTGGGAAGTTCTTGAGTAGCTGCACAGCACAACTGACGGCTTCTGAAGAAGCGATCAGCTCCATGGAGTTAGTTATGGGAGAGATCAAAATGGTACAATATTATGGTTGGATAACTTTAAGAGTTTTAAGACCGCTTGGGATACCAAGGCGTAGATGAGTGGATAACACTGAAAGTGATCGTAAAGGAATATGATTTAAAGATGCGAGATGCTTTCATTTTTCTCGTGATATGGACCAGTGAAGGCCCTTGTGAAGAGGGTAATGAGTCTACGAGATATATAAAAGAACAGGAATTTGTTGAATATCTGAGGGGCGCCATTAGATTTTATGGAAGAGCTCTACTGCAGTGAGTTAACTGTCCAGAGTTCTAAAGCCGCGTCCACATTACTCGTGCTCGTGCTCGTCGGGAGACTCGTCTGCCTTTTACTTCTGCTCGTAAATCTAATTTATTGGTTATAGTTTTTAAATTAAAAATTTAAAACTTGTTTGTCTCGTGACTTGTCATATCGTCCACATTACTCGTGCTCGTGCTCGTCGGGAGACTCGTCTGCCTTTTACTTCTGCTCGTAAATCTAATTTATTGGTTATAGTTTTTAAATTAAAAATTTAAAACTTGTTTGTCTCGTGACTTGTCATATCGTCCACATTACTCGCGAGCATAGCAAGTCACATGAGCACGAGTAATGTAGACGCGCCTTAATAGTTCGTGATTACTTGAAGGCCATGGCCTCCTTTATGTCCGGTGATTAGGATGGCTGGCGCTCGCTTCAATCTAAACATGCCCAAAATAATAACTAGAGCGACAGGCTTTCAATCAGTTAATTTAAACAGCGCTCCGTTTGCGATAAAATAAATGGGAATTAGAGTGCTCTATTCTGGGATGTAACATCATGATGTCCGGTAGAATTCCACTGACTTCTCGCAGGACCGTACTGCCCCCCGATCTTCAACGTCGAAGAGTGAGCAAGAAACCAGCGAGAAGCAGACTCTAGTTGCGTCTGCGTCTTTCTGGATTCTTCATTGCACTACTCTTCAACACCGAACATGGAAGCAGTGAGGTCCTCCGAAATGTACGTAGTCTTCCAGTGAGCTACACGTCGCCACAACCCAGAAGTCTTCATAGCCACCGCCGTGAGAACCTCATATCCGAAATAACAATTTTTTATTACAGATTGCTCTTCATTATGAACTTCGGTTAGGGACAAATCCGGTTACTTTTCTAATATAGCACATGCTCCAACCTAATTGACGCTTTTAAAATTACTTTAGTTAAATATATTTAAATATAGAAAGAGTTTTTCTCGGCTTTTGCACGAGCAGGTTCGCTACAACTTATATTACGAAGCAAATGAACCGTAATTGGATTCTCGTCAGGTCACTAAACCTTTCACAGTACATCATTCAAGTAATTAACCACCCGCAGGAAGTGTACGTCGTTAAACAAGAGAACAAGCGACACATCTAATATATCGGAATTCGTTTCTCTTACACGCGTTTTCAATTAAAGAGAACGGAACCTATAAAAATATCATTGCATGTAGAAACTCTGCTAATGCACGGCCAGTTTCAATTTAAAGCAGCATTAACTGTTCCAGTTTTGAATTATAGTTTAAGGTATAGTAAATCCCATAACATAACACAAGCACACTTATGCAATTTTACACACATAGATATATATATTCTTAAGAAATGTTGAAAAGAAAACTGAATCTGTTTGAAATAAAATAGGATACAACTCATATGTGAAGACTATTTATCCCAAACAACTTATACAATACCGAGACAAACAAATTACAATAGCGTAATAGATGGTGGGCGGATATTCAGACACGTTAATTAAAGACGGACATGAAAGCCGTGGCCACAGATGAGGAGGTGGTAATCGAGAGTAATATGAGTAAACGAAAAACAAAAATGAAATGGAAGTAATATACAATTACAACACAAGATTTATAACGACTTTTCAAACTGCAATTTGGAATAATGTGATTGTAAGTGAAACTGCGTAAATTATTCTTTCATGCTGGGGATAAAAGAAACTAGGGACAATACCAAATAAATTTCTATTTCATATTTGAGAAGAAACACTAGACCTTGGGGACAGAAGAGGATACTGTCATTTGAAGGAGAAAGCTCTAGATCGCATTAAGTGGAGGAATTGTTTTGAAAGAGACTGTGGACCTGTCGCCTTGACAGATTACTGATGATGATGATGATTTGAGAAGTTTAAGTTGACCGATTATGAAAATTCCCTAAAAATGTTAACCAAATTTTGATAAATTTTATTTTTGTTTTGTCCTTATGTATCTATTTATAAATTTATTGAATATTATTTATTCGAAAAAATAAATATATAAGAATATTTTATCCTTTACAGCGCTCCGAGTCCGTGTTATATTATATGTTATTCAGATTAATGTAGCAATAAGCACACACTATATTAGTGGTTATAAAGTATTACGAGTATATCCGGCTTGACATACGTATATTCGTATATTCGTGTTTATAGAGATCGTAGACCGTCCTATAGAACGAGTCAAACGATACACTGCCTCGACGTACGATTCTATAGCAGATACATTTTTTTATTGCTAGTGGGGTGGGACTAAGTCCCTTGTACTGCGGCCACTTCTGGCCTATTGTACAAGCCCCAGAAGATAGGTGAGGGTGATTGTGGAGCAACTGGTGGAATGAAGATTGGCAGGGGAAACCGAAGCACTCGGAGAAAACCTGCCCCAGCGCCACTTTGTCTATCACAAATCCCACTTGACCAGACCCGGGATCTAACCCGGGCCGCCGCGGTGGGAAGCTAGCGACTAACCGCTTGAGCTATGGCGCGGCCCTAGCACATACCCACTCCACGCCAATCTTCTATAGTAATATAAAAAAGCAATGATTGTATTATGTTTGCTTGCTCTCACAGAGGACTTCGGGGTAAACGGGGAAATAACGTAACATGAAGTATGCCTTACGCTGTAAATTAAAACTTACATTACTTTTAATCTGTAAACAACAAACTAAGATACTTTGTTGAATATTCAACAGAACTTAACCTAGTAGTTTTATGAAGGAGTATTCTCCACTGGGGTTGAATTGCAGGGCTCAAAAAAGAGTTGCATGGAGCTTAATGTCAATGTCAAGTAAACGTGATAAATTGACACTCCCTTTGCGGAGCATTAATATATACTAACATACATATATTTACATTTTATCTCGAACTAGCAGTCTAATACTCTGTATGCCACACATGAAAATGACCGATACTGGAAGAAAAATATATAAGGACAGCCTGTTTCAATTGTTTCAAAAAATATTACCCTTCATCGCCGGGTAATCTTCCAAATAATTAAGGATGAACTGCAGTTATAACAAAAAATAACTATATATAAAACCGGCCCGTCAATCGAACTACACAAATAATTCAAGGTACGAAATCTTACAGCTCTCAGTACAGTCACACTTGGGTTCCCATGGAGACGCTGAAATATTTGTGTTCCTACCTTTGTTTCGGCTGGTGACTTCTCCGTGCTTCGAGGGCGATGATTGACGCTGCGAAGAGACGGGTGGTGTTGAAGAGTTTCGGGGTGGTTTGACAGCAGCCACAGCACCAGCTCCAGGGCATCTAACGGGACAACGAAACTTCTTATAATCTCGCACCTTCTATACATTACTTAATTACTGTACCATGAGTTCCTCTGTGGCTCATAACTGCGTCATACCTGCACCGATGTGCACAAGCGGTGGAGTTGCTTATGTGAAGCATCACCTGAAGTTTCTGTACGTATCGAATGATGCGAAGCAACTTAGGAAAGCCCTTGCCAGGCCGACATTTAAAAATTCACTTAGTGGAGGGTGGAGTCCAACTGGGTCCACTCGGTACGGCGGCCACTGATTGGCCTATTGTAGACTGTCCCGAATGATTATGATGATGGAGAATTTCGTGGAATGAAGAATGGCAGGGAAAACCGAAGTACTTGGAGAAAACCTGCCCCAGCGCCACTTTGTCGACCACAAATCCCACTTCACCAGACCCGGGATGGAACCCGGGCCGCCGCGGTGGGAAGCCAGCGACTAACCGCTGGAGTTATGGCGCGGCCATATTTCAAATCCAAAATTGAGAGACCTGCTAACGAACACGGGCAAATGTAGCGAACAGCTGGTTTCCAGTCTCTTGAGTTATGACCTCATGGACATATGAAGGGGTAATGTGCCCATATTTCCACACCGCATATACAGCACATAATGCGAGCATTTTTTTTTACACTGGCTCTACAGCCCTCTTGGGCCCTGGCCTCTGATTTTCAGTTTCATGATCATTTTACAGACGGTAGGACTCCTTGGACGAGAGATCAGTTCGTAGCAAGGCCTCTACCTAAACACAGGACAACACAAACACAGAATAAATATATACACATACCAAATATCCATGTCTTATGTGGGATTCGAACCCATGATCCCGGCTTCCGAGCGAGCGAAAGCAGTATATGCTTTAGACAGCTCAGCTACCGTAACCGGCTCAATGTGAGCATTAGGAAACTAAATTATTAACCACGGCCTGAAAATGTATTCCACTTAAAGTCGATATTTTATAAATCGCACTCCAGTACTGAACGAATTAAAAATCCAGGTAGGGATATTGACGTCATCGCTAAAACACGAAAGCCACGCCCTCCCCTGTGCGACCGACGTAACTAATTTAATAGTTTTTAATCCTGTCGAAAGGTCCGTCGTCTCCTGTAAGCTTTGCAATTAATTCAAGATATACTACAAAATGACACCTTGACCTGATGCCTAAAATAAACTAGAGCCAAAGAACAATGTCACCGCGACGTAATAAAACGCACTAAATTGACTATTATATAGGCATGATATTGCTTCTGTTTTAAAATAATGAAAGTGAAATAAACTAAGTTACGAGTATCACCTCTAGCAGGAAAAGGAGGCAGCAATTCCCTACGAAACATCTGTACCTATATTCCATAATATAAAGCAAGAAGACAGTAACCCTCATAGACACCTCCGTCAAAACTTCAAACGTCACATGCCTTTTATTGCCTTTGTTTTCATGGTTGCAAGGTAAAAGGTAACGCTCTCCCTGTAACAGTCCGTGAAGGCCCATAGAGTTGTGAGACGTTGAGGCTCTCACATTTTCTAGACAAGTGGCTCACAAATGGCAGTGAGGTTGTCAGCCTTACGCACCGGTTGCCCTTTATCCCCAGGAAGATTCCTGGCACTCATTTCTGTTAGAGGCTGAGTCGACCCCAGGGTCATAGCGCGGCTGGAAGGATCAGGTCAACTGAAAAATCCAATGGATTCATCGGGAATCGAACCCGAGACCTTCCGGCTTGTGAGTTGATAAAGGTCTTGAGGAGTGGAATTTAAGATCTTGTCCGAAAGCACAGTGTCGCACAACGTTTGTTAAATTCTACGTGTCTTTCTTCAAGCCTTCATGACGACCTGCGTTCCTCAGTCTTCGAACTGTAAGCAGAATTAGTTCTGAACTGCTCAACAATCAAAATGCCCAAGTGTAGCTTCAGAAAGCTTGTGCCAGATATCGCTGTAGGTAAGTGTTTAAGCAGAGGTGAGGTACCACTTCAGTTAACCCTTCAAGTAATGCGATAGGTAATGGTTGGGTCGCGATCCCTTGAGGTCTAAAAGAGAGTGTGTCGCTGAGCTCTCAAGAATTATGTAAAACGTAGTTGTATCCACCAACATTTTCCGCTAGTCATTAAATCTGTTTGATTTAATGCAGCTGCTTTTTAAGAATGTAGCTGGAGCCGACACTTGGTGGCATAATTTTTTATTTCAATTATTTCAGGTGGTTAGGTACGACAAAATTTGAGAACCCTTGCCATATGTTACCGCCTCTGTGGTCTAGTGGTCAGAGTTCCTGCATACAGATCCAGAGGTCCCGGGTTCGATTCCCGGAGCTACCAGATTTTCTGAGAAGTACGGAGTCAAATCAGCCCCATGATGGTAATTGAGGATGTATTTCAAGGAAATGGCGCCTCTGGTTTAGAAAACCTAGATTAACGGCCGTGGGGATCCGTTGCGCTAACCACGCGACACCCTCTATCCGCAAAAGTTGGTCCTAACTTCGCTGACAAGCGACGGTCGCTCGGTCGGTATAGTTCGCTTGACGACTACAGGCCATGGAATTTTTGCTTTTTTTGCCATATGTTACTCAATAGACACTAACTAATATTTTTTTTTTAAATTCTCTGAAATTGTACTTGCCTTGCCAATAAAGTTGAGATCTATATATTTTATACAATCATCGCTGATCTGAATCAAGAAGAACGTCCTATTTCCTTAAAACAAAGTGATTTTGTTTAAATTAGGTGTGCACGTCAGTTCCTGCGGCAGAATTCAGCTGCACTGTGTGGGGGACGACTCCTGGAGACAACGGCAATGGATCACATTTTCTCTCGGTTCCCTCTTACGAAACATTTTCACCCGTAGTCAGTTCTCACGTATGACCATCACTTAGGCAATAGGCCCAGGCAGATACCACAAAACCACAGCTTGCTTCGTTTGCTACCTGCTTCACGCTGGTTTCTTGCTTGGCTTATTATTCCACCCTGAAGATGGGGCGAAATGCCCCTCCGAAACATCGGCTGACTCTCAATAGACCACATGGCGTTATAACTCAGAAGACAGAACTCTTCTTATGTTGTTGTCCGTGTTAAATAAGAATGAATGATTCACAAAACTTAGCCTAATAAATATACACGTATTAATAGGAACCCCTTCCTTGCTGTCAGAAGTTATGTGATAATTTAGTTTGGAACACTAACACGGAGTCATGTTGTTCAATCCTTCACCATCAACAAAGACTACAATTGTAGGTCTGGGAAGGGCATCTATCGCGCCATCTTAGAAAATACTGAGTTTGGTTATTTTGTTCTCCCTGTGCTTCAAGTTTTGCGAGCGTTGATGAAGTTAAAGAGGATTAGATGGGCAGGGCACGTAGATTGCATGGAAAACAATAAGAATTACAGGAAAGCATGGAGGAAAAATATCACTAGAAAGACTAGAAAAAGGATAATATTAAAACGGATCTGATAGAAAGAGAATAGGGGTATGGACTGGACTCGTCTGGCTCAAGAGGACGAAGACTCAGTGGTGGACTCTTGCAAACACAATAATGATCCTTTGGGTTATATAACATTCTTGGAATTTCTAGTGTTGCTGAGCAACTGCTGGCTTCTCGTGAAGTTAACAGTTTAGTTGTAACACACGGAAAGTCTGGATCAAGCAAGTTATTTTATAGCACAGGTAAGCATGTAGTGGGCTGGACTCGCCTGCTGCAGAATATGGTTGAATTTTTTCCTGGTAGTTATTTTTCTGCTTCAGATGGCACCACGCGCATGGCTTCATCTCACTCTGCTGTAGAAGCCCTAAATAAACGTTGAGTTTGTTTCTGTAGTTTCCTCTTTGCGTTTCGTACAGTTTTAATAAACTTCACGGCCATCTGTGAGCCGATTGTCTAGAAAATGTGGGAGCCTCGCCGTCTCACAACCCTATGGGCCTCCATGACCTGTTACAGTTTTTATGGCGTCTGTGATGCAGTGGTTATCATGGGATAGATACGCAACGTAAGTAACATATTCTTATATTACGTTCTGGTCAGGGGCGCCGTCCCTAAGGTCTGGAGAGTCGGATCACAGCAGCATTTGATGCTTCAATGCATGAAAAGTAGCCCAGTTAGTTTATAATTTCTTTTGATTTAGTGCGACATAAAAATTAGTTAGAGAGATTTAAAGTTTGTTTACATTTGTTTACTGGTCAGAGTTTTTGGCTACAGATCCAGAGGTCCCGGGTTCGATTCCCGGCACTACCAGATTTTCTGAGAAGTAGTGAGTCTGGAACGGGGTCCACTCAGACTCGTGAGGATTTTTTTTATTGCTAGTGGGGTGGGACTAAGTCCCTTGTACTGCGGCCACTTCTGGCCTATTGTACCAGCCCCAGATGATAAATGAGGGTGATTGTGGAGCAATTGGTGGAATAAAGATTGGCAGGGGAAACCGAAGTACTCGGAGAAAACCCGCCCCAGCGCCACTTTGTCCACCACAAATCCCACTTGACCAGACCCGGGATCGAACCCGGGCCGCCGCGGTGGGAAGCCAGCGACTAAGCACTTGAGCTATGGCGCGGCCCATGACTCGTGAGGATAACTGAGCTATTTTCAAGGACATGGCTGCTCCGGTCTAGAAACCCGAGATTAACGGCCGTGGGGATCCGTTGCGCTGACCACGCGACACCCTCTATTCGCTAAAGTTGGCACTAACTTCGCCGACAAGCGGCGGTCGCTCAGTCGGTATAGTTCGCTTGCGAACTACAGGTCACGGAGTTTGTTTTGTTTTACATTTTGTATGGCAAAGAAAAATTGCTTAGGTTGCAGGAAGTTCGTTGAAGGCGCTGCTCTTAGCTCACTTTTCTATGTACGTTGCTTTCAGTTGCTTATGGCGCTCGATAAATGCCACGTCTTCTCCCTAGCAACTCTGTTCTGTTTTCCTTTCGGCCATTCGCGTCTCAGCTACTTCGACTGAACATCCGTTATTCTACCTTCCACCGGACACTGTTCTATTCCTAGAACGAAATAAAATTACATGCTAATATTTTATATTTCTTGTGTTTCTTTTTGCGCGAGATTAAATACGATTATATGATCTGTGTGTGTTTATTTCGAGAGAAGCTTGTAATGCGAATGCAGTTGAAATGTTATTAGAAACCCCGTGTAAATTTTGGACTATGTAGAGTTCGGAATAATTTCCGAGGCGATGTTAGAGCAGATAATTTTAGTGATGGCATTATAAAACTACTGTACAAGAATAGAAATCGGTGAGAAACTGCCGAACTGAATTTGAATACAATTTCGAAATGATTTTGTGCCACCTGAATCTTTGTCGCCATGATTATCAAAGATCTTAAGAAGGAAGATATGAGGAATACAGTAGAATAAGAGAAGTGGTGAATTTCAGGGCTCACACAAATCCGTGACAAAGCATCTACAATATAAAGGAGTCGGTGTGTGCGTCCGTTCGCACTAGACGCGCGTGGGCGTCATAAGGCACAGGTGAACCTAGCGAGGACCAAATTCCTCCTGACCTAAGGGTACAACGTATTTCAAAGGAAGGGGTAAGGAGGTCAGCTAATTTTCATAGGACAGAGAAGCTCCTTTGTTCGAAATGTCACCAGAAATGAACATGTAGTTGCTAAAAGTGAAAGGGAAACACTAGGCAACGTAAAAGATAAACCTTTACAATGTGAACATTTGAATAAGAACACAAATTTCTATCTCTTTCCTTAAATACAGACACTAGAGGGATATATTTTATTTAGTCCTGGATCCACCTGTTCAGAAGGTCAATAGGTCTTAGGACTTCATACGCTCTAATTAGTTCTAAGATTACATTATTTTCATTACACGCGCATTTTCCGCGATTGTTTTGTTAGCAGAAGTTGTTTCTTAGCTATTCTTCTGTAGTAAAAACAGTATTCGTGCAGGAACTACTATCATATGTTGTAGCAAAGACTTTATGTATTATATCAATACTGTGGCATAAATACAGTCGCACAGCAGCCTGGGAAGATTTAGTGCGTGCTGTAGTGAATGCAGAGCATGTGAATTAGCGATAGCGCTATACTTACTTGTAGTTGCGATCTGTAAGTGTTCGATAGATTCAATTACCAATCCAAACCCCGTCTACAGTCACTCCATCACATGACTTTACAAATTACGTCTCTTCGATTAAAATTATTGGCCTATATTATTTACCACCGCCTTGTAAATGTACATCTAATTTTGTGTATAAGACGAATTTCCTGCCTCCGTTTTTATTTGTGAAGCTGCTGAAATGGTAAGAGATGAAAATGTTTCGGTTTACCGGTCTTCACCTGGAGATGTTCTTCCTAAAAATTCTAAACAAAGCAGCAAAGAGCAGGCCACTTAAACTGGGAACAACAGTGGCTCCAGTGGCTGACCGTCAATACAATTTTAGAATTATATAATATATATGTAGGAGTTAGGATTTGGTTTGTAACCATGGCATGGAAAGCAGAACAGAGACTGGAAAATTTGCTGTACCTGAAAATTCAACGATAACCAACAGTGATAGTGCCAGTGATGGCAGTGGTCGTGAGTTGCAAGATGCACCTCGATCTCAGACTATAGCCCCAGAAAACCTTGCGGCGTACACACCTTGTATGACAAACCAGGAGATAAATCATATGCAGATATGTGCCCCGTATTGAAGTTATCTATTTTAGTTAGACTACACATTTTCATACTACGTGAGAGAGATTAGGAACTTCATTTTCGTAGTTCAGTGGTGTCATATTATCATTTTCAAATGACTATAATAATTCTCATAAATAAAACACTTCTTTCCAAAAGGATATATTACTAATATTTTACACGCATTTCGTACATCTAGTGCCGCGGTCAAGATTGGTGGTGCTGTACGTGTACTGACCCATCCTTCATGGGGTAGTGATTAAATAATTAAGTACAGGAAAACTTTGCATTTACCTTCCACAATTTGCTAAATGTGCTACGTCTGACGTAAATTTTAGCGTCGATGGTACAATAAACCCCACAAATAGGCAAGCAACAATAGAATTTTTGTATACTTGTTAGCATTTGAATTTTATTTCCCGTTCTTGCCGTGGTTTCATATTCATAAAGAACGGATGACATTACAGTTATGAGCCGTACATTAATTTTTCAATTTCCTTCTTACGGGCTCCAAGAGCAGTAGCATTCCCCCCCCCCAAACCCCGCAAAGAAATTCACGTGCATTATGTGGGTTAATTCTACACACTAAATTTTGAACTTTATTCTGACTGAACCACAAACTTACCTTTGACTCAAATGGTCTTCAAGGTCGCCGCGTTGTAGAATTTTATCACAGATGGTTGTGTTGGGACACTGAACTGGCAGCTTTTCTAAGAGTCTGCAACATACAAATTAAAAAGCCTAATTGCTCACAAAGGAATATGGATGAATACTTCATTTACAGTTCACAATGTACAATTGGCAATATTGTAATCATCTCTAGCTTATTTATTATATTGCTGAAAAAGATTTTCGAAACCAGTTACAAAAATCCCCCATCCTGGTTCCTTATTTCGAGATATGAGTCAACAATGCCAAAATTATGAGTTCATTCTTATTCCACAACTACTGTGCATGGAAACCGAGCTGGTAATGAAGATAAAACCAATTTAACAACACAATATACGCCGGTTAGCAAATCCTGAATTTATCTGACCATCTTTGCATTGCTGACCTTTTTTTTTCCTTGGCACTACAGCCCCAGTGGGCCTAGGCCTACCTCCATGAACTTCTCCGTTCACATTGCTGACCTTTACAACCCTTTAAAGCAAGGTAGTTATTGCATGAATTATGAGCATTTATAGTATGAACTTTTCCCATGGGGTGTATTGATGAGTTTCTTATGATTCTCATAATAAACAGAAATTATTCTGGGACGTAGAATTTTCCACTTGTAATGAAGGCGGAATATGTTTTCTGTGCTGTATTAAATTAATTTTTAAATAATACTACCATGAGTATCAGGCTTCAAATTGTTAATACAAACAGTGCGTGTACTATACTATGCCTCCTCCTCTCGTATGCCGTAAACTAGTCTCTCCACCGCTCTCCAGGGCTCTGCTTGGTACCGCTGTACTTGTACAAACCGGGCGGGCAATACTGTACGGGACATGTAGTCACACGGTGACTACCAGAGGATGGGGAAGCGAGAAGCAACAGAGCTCCTGAGGGGCCCTTAATGTACGAAATCGTAGATCAGCGCGTTGCTTGTATTAAGTACATCAATCATTCAACAGCAACAATATAATTAACTTATCGTTTCCCATGAGCCGTTATAGCGTAGTCGGTATAGCGACTGGTTGCGGGCTGGACGGCCGAGGAGTCTCGATACGGTCCATGTCGCCCAGACCGGCTCTGGGGTCCACCCAACTTCCTATCCAATGTGTTCCGGGGGCTCTTTCCCAGAGGGTAGAGCAGCTGGTGCGTGAAGCTGACCACTCACCTCCAACTATGGCCCAGGTCAAGAAAATTTGATTCTACACACCCACTCTCCCATACGCTTTCAAGGCATAGCTCTTAATTAGTTAAACACAGGGGAAACTTTACTTTCTTTATGTGGGGCTGTCCGAATCGATTCGTTTACAACTCTATTCGAACATGCTCCCTTGCTGGCCACAGCGAATTCGAAGCTGTTATGATACAGCTTGATTTTTTTCCTCTTGTTTAACATACAAAAATACTGTGTTTTGTTCTTCTAATTCCAATGCCGTCAATCGGCCGTGAAAAGTGAGAAAAGGCACGACCAAAAAGTCCACCTATTCTACGAACCAGTGTATATCAAAGCTTGCGTAGACAATCTTGAGCGAGGAAAGTCTCATATACGTATGCCTGAATTTCCCAACGGTGTATGAACATCGGCCGATCATAGTGACCGCGCGGTCTAAGGCATGGACTGTCTTCGAAAGCTGGGAACGTGGATTCAAATCCCACTCAAGGCACCGATGTTTGTATGTGTGTGTGTTTTTTCTGTGTTTGTGTTGTCCTGTGTGTAGGCAGCGGTCTTCCGACGGGCTGATCACTGGTCCAAGGAGTCCGACCGTCTGTGCAAAATTGATTAATAAACTGAAGAAGAGGCCAGGGCCCAGCAAAGAGCTGTAGAGCCACTGATGGATGAAAGAAAGAATGAATGAATGAATGTACTGTCACGTATTTGGGGTGTATAACGCGACAAA
This sequence comes from Cryptotermes secundus, assembly GCF_002891405.2. Lineage (NCBI taxonomy): Eukaryota > Metazoa > Arthropoda > Insecta > Blattodea > Kalotermitidae > Cryptotermes > Cryptotermes secundus. The sequence goes on along the minus strand of NW_019729209.1, from coordinate 783,327 downwards.
TAAGTTCACGCCGTCCTTTGATATAGCGAATTATTCCTTTCGCTCTCTTACACACACTTTACAGGCATTTACACTTGCAGTGTCACAATCACTGCTTACAATATCCGGCGAGGCACTGGACTCTCTACTCCGAGGGCTGATCCGAGACTTTATTCTCCGAAGGGTGATCCGAGACTNGTGTTGTCCTGTGTGTAGGCAGCGGTCTTCCGACGGGCTGATCACTGGTCCAAGGAGTCCGACCGTCTGTGCAAAATTGATTAATAAACTGAAGAAGAGGCCAGGGCCCAACAAAGAGCTGTAGAGCCACTGATGGATGAAAGAAAGAAAGAATGAATGAATGTATAAACATCGCTGTATGTCAACAATACNGCTATCTATAACCTTGCCCGCTGTTAGGCAGCGAACCCTCCGTTATAACCATGGAGACTCCTGTTAGAATTACGATGGAGCAATTGTTGTCTCCTCTGTAACGGTCTATTGTAGCGTTTCCATAGAAGTTACTCCTCTGGTTTGCCGACACGTTACAGTATAAACATCGCTGTATGTCAACAATAAAAATTATTAACTTTAGAATGATGACGTAAGAGTCTACGTAACGAACTGGTGATGATGCACCGTCGTTCCGCTAGTATATGAAATTACAGCGCCATAAAGTTCAGAAATAACATACTTCACAGCATGCACGATGTGCTTCACGAGTCCGACAGCAAATTAGTGACAATTAAAAGTCAATTTTCAAACTTTTCAAAAATGGTGAGTGTATCGCATTGTAAACTATAAGCTGTATGTTCTAAATTTAATTTTTCCAGCTTTTGAACGAAATTTCATCTTGCTCCGCTTTGCCTTATGTAAAGTTATTCCGGTGACGGACACAGAGAGTAAAATGCAAATCCAGCCCTGTGTTAATTAAGCGCCATTCCATGAAAACACAAGTGGACTGCAGGTACAGTCCATGTATCTTTAACCTCAGCACTAGATGGAGGACAATAGTCAGCATCACGCATAAATTTCTAGGAAATAAACCCTAGTACACATTAGATAGAAGGCTGGCTGGGCCTAGAACCAGTCTGGACATGGTGGTAGAGACAGCAGATGCAGTATACACTTCATCGAATTCGGACAATATCAGAAAATATTACAGCATATTTAAATTAATTTGTGCTATGCTGTAGTGCATACTAATTAATCAAGAAGTTAATACAAATCTTTTTTTCATTTCCGCAACAGGAAAGGGCAGAGTCTATACTCTCTCTTCAGTCCCGTGCATTTGGGGTAGAGGAAATAAATTTACGGCGGGCAACAGAACATCATTAATCAGCTCAAACGAAGAGTAAGCGTGCAAATAACATGACCAGAGTAAATACAAGTTTATTTTTTACAAAAGTATTTTTTTTTCTAAAATCATACTGCGATAGAAAACCGCAAAAGTATTTACTGAGACTAAAGATATGTATGCCGGTCACGGTAGTCGAGCGGTCTAAGATATGCACTGTCTTCGCTCGCTCGGAAGCAGGGATCGTAGGTTCGAATCCTACACAGGACACGGGTGTTTGGTGTTTGTATGTGTATGTGCGTTTGTCTGTGTTTACGTACAGGTAGAGAGGCCTTGCGACGAGCTGATCACCAGCCCAAGGAGTCCTACTGTATGTCTAAGATCTAGAAAAACCGAAGTGAACGGAGAAGTTCATGGAGGTAGGCCTAGGCCCACTGGGGCTGTAGCGCAAAAAAAAAAAGGCCTTGCGACGAGCTGAAACGGAGAGTCTCGTGGAGGTAGGCCAAGGACCAAATTGGGGCTGTAATACGAAAGGGGGGAAAATATGTATACGCTGCTCATGTTAGCTGCATGAAAATAATAAAAAAGGGAAAAAATAAGTATAATGACCTTAAAACACGGCTGTACAACTTGAAACTCTGAGTAATTCATGCAGGGTGTGCGGCTCATTAAAGAAATTAGGTTCATTAGACGTTTCTGAATGAAACGAAGAAATCGGCAAAACGAGGAGTTCAGCAAAATTGTTGGGTCCAAGATGGATGGAGTGCCGATGTTAGGATATAACAAAACGATACAAAACGAGGGACTTAGTACTTTATGCCAGTCGTCCAAAAATCTGGGAGGCTAAGATGGGCTACGAATGTAGCTAGAGTGAGAAGAGAATGAATGCATACAAAATATTGATAAGGAAACCTCTCCGAAAATGGCCATTCGAGCGTAAAACTTTATGAAGTATTCTGGGGAAGCAGACAGTGGGGACGTGAGGGGAATGGAACTGGCTCCAGTATTAGCAGTAGTACAAGTAAACCCTCGAGATCAGCTACCAATTGCCATTTGGCTAAAGCTAAAATCAATACAATTACAACAATTTCAATTCGAGGAGTGCTCCATTACATAGGTTCGCTCGTCAGCCATGCTGCTAGCACAAATGATAACTTACACAATACGATCTGCTGGGTCGTAACTCCATGTAGTTCGGTAGAAGCCCACCGACGTTGCAGAGGAACTTATGGCCGCCATCTTGAAATTACAGGCGTAAGCCAATCAAGAAACCGGCAATACGGAGTCTTAAACAAGTCTAAGTATTAAGACAGTCATCTTCTGGGATCTGGCGCCGTGAATTCTTCGTTTTAACCGACGTTTCGGAGGAACATATCGCCTCCATCTTCAGGGTAGTTGAGTTGCGTGCAAATAGAGACAGCTGTAGTTGTCTCTATTCGCACGCAACTCAACTACCCTGAAGATTGAGGCGATATGTTCCTCCGAAACGTCGGTTAAAACGAAGAATACACGGCGCCAGATCCCAGAAGACGACTTTCTTCATTGTCATCGCCGTGAAAACCTCAAAACTTACAAAGTCTAAGTATTGTTCGCTTCATCACGGAATGTTTCCTACGTAAAGTAAGTAAGTAAAGTTATCCCTTTAACAGGCCCTGAAGGCCCATTTGGTTGTGAGATGTTCAGGCTCCAACATTTTCTAGACAATCGACTCGCAGATGGCGGTGAGGTTGTCAGTCTTACGCGCCGGCGGCCCTTTGCCCCCAGGAAGGTTCCTGGTACTCATTTCTGTTAGAGGTTGAGTCGACCCCAAAGCCATAGTGCGGTTGGGAAAATTAGATGAACTAAAAAAAAATCCAGTGACCTCATTGGGACTCTAACCCGCGACCTTCCAGTTTGTAGCATAGTGCCTCAACCAACTACTTTACCGCGTCCACGCTTGGTTATATGCATTAGGTTGAGGGGATGTGGTTAATTCGTGACTTCCGTCTTAAAGCGCTCCGGTAGACTGTGTTCTTGGCACCATTTTGTGATGAACTGCACCATTGTTGGGCGCAATAAGGAAAACCATTGAAGAGGTTGGTCTGAATAACTGAATATTTATGTGACGCCGATGTAAGCAGCCCAGAAATGGCCTCAGATGATAACATAAATAACATGTAATGAATGTTAGAGCATGTGGGGAGAGAGGTTGTCATCATCATCATCACCATTATGCCGCTCTTCTGGGGGAACAGAGGAAAGGTACGAAGGAATTCAGTCAAGACATTCAATCTCTAGACTAAGATTTGAGCACTGGGTCTCCAGAATGCGATCAGAACTGCTACACGTTCAACTGTTACAACTCCGTACTGCAGGGTCCGTCTTTAAACGCTGGTAAGTTACTCAGCTGATCAAGAAATCCCTCTCTTTACCGGAATCAGAAGGCATATGTTAAGCTCGCTATTACATCTTATACCAACCCGGTTCAAGCAAGTCTGCACCGTAAGACTCCATTTGTCACAGAAATATGGAAGTGAGCCGCAGTATATAACAAACACGTATCTGGAAACATTAAATGTCTTAGGCCTAGTGACCTGTTACGGTCTCATACCAAAAACTGTAGGGATCTCCACAAAGATCTCGATCCTTTTCATTGGTAATGGAGATATTGGGATTGAATTCTTGAACAGGGTATTCGCTGAACATGATTCTCACTGTTACATCCTAAGATTTCTGTGAACTAATTTATTGTGTATGATTTGAGTTTTTCACAGCGGTGACTATGAAGAATTCCGTCTTCTGGGATGTGGCGCCATGTAGACACTCGTATTGTGTTAACCGACGTTTCGTGGGGACGTCGGTTAACACAATACCTACACGGCGCCATATCCCAGAAGATGGCATTCGTCAAGTAAGTGATTGGTTTTTTTTTCTAATTTCTTCATTACCTTCAAAGTATTATTTAAATTAGTAACGATGATCTCTCGGCCCATGAATTTTATTTCTGTTAGTGTCCTACAATTCTTCACCTCACGGTTTTTGAAATCTGGTTGAAAATATGACAGTAAGAATGATGAACGGTAAATGCATGCCGTACTTAGGTTCATGCAATAAAGATTACAAAGACCCATACTGGATCCGCTGCAGTGTTCGTCTCTATGTCAGTCGCGCTGCGATTTCATATTGGAAATTCTTTTGTTACGTTAATACCCAATTCAGATACTTCAAACCAAGGCTCCCTGCTAGGGCGGCTACTAGAACCGAAGTGAGGTTAGAGGGTCTCATACTGCCAGCTTAAACAATTTTCGGTATCGTAAAATTATAAACAAAACGAGTAATCGATGCGATAATTATTGAATTCATTGAAACTGTCTTTCTTGTGATAATGGCTGCCAGATATCTTAAATACAATGAGATTCTGCTTTCGTTGATTTTCCCTTAGTTCTGCAAGGATATTTTCGGTTATGAAGAGGAAAGTGTTGCTTCCGTCTTCATCCCTTCAAACTTTACCATCCGTCATCATCCACGCACGTCTACAACTTTAGCCCCCGATAAGAAGGGCCTATGTCTGGTCAAGCGGAATTTGTACTGACTTAAGCCCTTCTTACCGACAGTCAAAAAAATAAATTCTGCAGGCGATATAGAGTTGTTACTTACAACTATATGAAATATTTGATTTACAGTTAAAGGTAAATATTTATTGAAACAAGTCCTTGGACTTCTTGCCAAATAACCTTTCTGCGTGTAGAAGTCATGTTCTCTAACGACTGGCAATAACGATCCTTGTGGATTTTGGATAAACATGGGAACCCACACGCAGTCACAGGAAACATGTATGTTTAGGCAACCCAGTCTTGCCAACTACCTGAAAGGTCACTGTAATCAAATTTGATTTACAAAACAGTGATTGATGTTTGTTACACAACCTGCTTCTGTGCTTGCTGCTGGTACTGACGTCAAGGGTCGAATGTTTACCCGTTTACAATTTCACTTCTTTGTCGTTCAGTTCGTCCCACACAGCACCATATTTGAGGATGATACGTGTTCACTCACCCGCCTTGAAATATCTGGGACAATATGAACGTCTCGATAGAATATAGTTACAAAGAAAATTTTGAAATAGACGATCAATACTTATAGGAGCCACAGGGATGGTGGAGAATCTGAGAAATTAAGTATAGTTCAAGCTATTTTGCATAACAAATACGTTGCTGTTCTCAGGAATAATTTCTTCGTTCATCTGGCGTGCTCTTCAGTATAATTCTTAGAAAGAAAGAAAGAGTTTAATTTGGATGAAATGCAAACCAATTTCGGCGATATATTAGGGGCTATATTTTAATTCTTTAAAACCTAAAATTCATCAGAATAATAATGTAAAATTTATTTATTTCCTCGCAGAAATTACATTTCATATCCATTACGAAGATAAACGTGTTACTGCTCCTTGAAAAATGAACACCTTTTTCTTTGCCAATCATAGAAAACCCATACATTCATTCTGATGGTAAAATACAGAGATCTTTTCCATATTAGCTCAGGTGGTACGTCCAATGTGCTTTATAGAGTTAATTTAAAACTCACACATTTTGGTACGCTTTTTACTAAACTTTCAGCAGTTCGTCATTTTTACATGAAGAATTATGAACACTTTTGTCATTTTATGATAAAATAGAATTAAATATTTTGCTGAATTTAAATTAATTTGGATAACTGTCCATTTCAATAGAATGAAGCATGAAAATAAAGCAAGCCTGCATTCAGTGAAGTTAACACTTGGAAGGCATCTGGAGTATTGCTGAAGTCTGTGTAACATTCCAGCATTCTCTAGGAAACATTTCTTTAACATTTCAATTCATTCACCGTTCTCATATTTCGGCTGGATAGTATTGGTTTCAGATCTTCATAAGAGCGGGATTTCTTTAAATGCTCTTAATAAAACGAAAGCTAGGGTTCTAATGTACGTGGGTTTCAAATGTTGCTAAGGCTGACGATACTGTCAGTTTATTTCGTAGAAGGATGAGAGAATGTTATGCACATGAATAATATAGAAATAAGCCTATAGCCCACATAAATACGTTTTCCGGGTTATATTTAAATTAGTCTTATTAACTCAATTAGTTTGTGTTAAGGCACCGTGTAGTCTAGTACCAGTGTACCTTAGGAACCTGTTGTCTCCATTTTCACCGACTTAAGAATTTCAAATCTTATCTAGAAATTTATTAATCTTTTAATTTTAGTTTTAATGATGTAAACACAGAAGAAACTGAAGAATGCCGTCTTCTGGGGTGTGGTGCCGTGTAGATCTCGTGTGAAGCGACGTTTCGGAGGAACCTATCGCCTCCATCTTCAGGGCAGAAAAACCAACGTGAGCGGGTGGCTCGGAAACGTCGGATCACACGAGATCTACACGGAGCCACATCCCAGAAGACGGCATTCTTCATAGTCACCGCCGAGGAAACCTCAAATTTTACATTGAAGACTCTGCTCACTCTGCACTCGTCACCGCACGCGCAATGGTTACGCACATTTCCCCATTCTCTTTTTGGTATTTCAACAATTCTAGCAGCATAGCTGAGAGTCTTCAAGTTGGGAAATGGCTTATATTTACGACCGAATGTTCGCTGTGCTCCTTATGTTAGGAGCAAAAGCTCCTGGACAGAGCAGAAAGGGTTTTAAAGAACAATATTATTTCTGACATCATTGCCAATAGCGCGAAATGTGTGCAGAGGTGGGGCATTTTAGAGAAAACTACAATTTGATAGAGCAACACGAAATGGACGGTTACCTTATTTTCCGTTCTTACGAAGAAACGTTTAAGTTCACGAGGCCCCCGTGACCTCTCTGAGTGCCTGTATGCTCGCATATTCTCCTTTTCAGGGCTCTTAAAGAACAGATGGATTTTTAAGTCATATGATACTGGAAGCCCTCATCCTCATGTATTTTAGTTTCCTGTGCACAATAATAGCAACATAATAGACATATAATTTGTGGAACGTGGTGGAACAAAGGGTACTTCGATGTATTGACATTAAAACGCATGTTAGTAAACGAAGTTTGTATAGGGCAGGTTCATTCAGGGCAGTGGTAGAAGAAATCTTAAAATATAAGTTAGATTTAGCGGG
>NW_019729209.1:768110-775192 GCF_002891405.2 Cryptotermes secundus | reverse complement strand
AAAAATATAAAAATTAGAATATACAAAACTATAATTTTGCCTGTGGTTATGTATGGGTGTTAAACTTGGTCTCTGACATTAAGGGAGGAACATAGACTGAGGGTGTTTCAGAACAGTGTGTTGAGGAGAATATTTGGACCGAGGAGGGATGAAGTGACAGGAGGTTGGAGAAAACTGCATAATGAACAGCTTCATAAATTGTACTCTTCTCCAAGTATAATTAGAATGATCAAGTCAAGAAGGATAAGGTTGGCAGGTCATGTAGCACGAATTGGGGAACGAGGAATGCATATAGGATATTGGTGGGAAAGCCAGAAGGAAAGATACCACAGGGAAGACCAAGGCGTAGGTGGGTGGACAATATTAGAATGGATCTTAGAGAGATAGGATGGGATGGCATGGATTGGATTGGTCTGGCTCAGGATAGGGACCTGTGGAGGGCTCTTGTGAACACGGTAATGAACCTTCGGGTTTCATAAAATGCTGGGAAATTTTTGAGTAGCTGCAGAATTGGCGGCTTCTCCAGAAGGGCTCAGCTCCAAGAGTAAGTAAGTAAGAAAGTAAGTAAGTTATGAAACATTTTTTTTTATAAGCAATGACTTCATCTCCTAAAGATGCTGGTCGGACACTGTTTTGGCAGAGAAGAACTCCCATATTTCAAAATGGGATTAATTGTGTAAATATTAGAGATATAACAGCACTGAAGATTCAAACTGTCATCTCAGAATATTTGCAAAGTATAGTTGAAACGGCTATGGCGTTATGAACATATGTTCTATTCTGGAGGAAGATTTTTCCTACATAAAGTGTAGGGCCTAATTATGAATCGGTCATGCCATGTGCTGACCGTCACGAGTAGCCAATGAGGCTGAGACAACTGTGTATCTCCAAATGAATCAGTCAGACGCTCCAAAGCTCGCTCATTTGCTACATTTACACGGATCGCGTGGACTTACACCATGCCCTTGGACAGTGAACTAAATGCGCGTCAGATCACAGAATTTCCACAGCCTCTTGCAGCATCTTGGTTCCATTCACTGTTGTGCAAGGGCTTAGACTGAATGGACTGAGCAACTCAATAGTTGAAGAACTTCAATGAGCCAGAGTGGTCAGCGTACAAGCTCAGATAGTATTACTGCAGCAGAGAATCTTCTGGTCTTCAACTTGGGTTCTCTGGCGTAGCAAAAGTCTGCTGTATGTGTGATGTTTGCACTTGTCATTAGCACTGGTACGTGTTCTCGAAAGCCGCGTGTGGGATCAGTCCTTACATTGCCGTATGTATATAAATGCGGATTACGAGTACTACATGGACGGTGTTTTCCGTGGGATCCGTGCGGAGGAGTCAGGGCACAGTCAGAAGAGTAGAACGGAGTATAAAACAGTAGTCGAGAGCAGTCGAGTAGAGTCTTCGGCATTGGTAGCTGCAGCAATGGCAAGAAAGGAAGACTTTATGTGTGAGTTGAAATGACAGTGAGACTGTGATACATCCGTTGCCTGGATACGACTACTGAGGACTTAGAACCCTAGTGTGTTTGGAACGGTGACTGAAAGCGAGTAGAACAGCGATAGCGTTGTAGTGACTGTAGTCCCGAGCTGAGTGTAAGGTGCAACAAATCCAACCATCCAATCCAAAACCCCTTCTTATAAGTCACCCAAACAAGTGACAATATTTGTTATTGCTTGTGTTATTATCATATGAAGTTTTACGAAATTCATTATTAGCGAAAAACTTTATAACGAAGGCTTTGACGGGCATTTTTCTGGCCTGTAGTAAATAGTTTGAAAGCAAAATCAGCTGCATATCACAGCCCTTTCACCTGAATGAAATCTGGATCTTGCCGAACATAATTCGATTAACAAGTATCTGTACTATATAAAGATTAGGAAAATGTATTCAATATTATGTCAGTGTTGGAAATAATGCTAATGTGTAAGCTCCATTGAAACCTTCGCGAGGAATGCCAGGGTCACATTATAATGAGTTGCAGGAAAAGAACTGTATTGGCTTCCCTGAATAAGCCTATCAGAGCGTTGCAAGTTATTCGGTAGTTGAAGCGACTGAATTACAAATAATGTTACTTCCACCACTTCTGGATATTAACACGGCACTTTCAACTGTGTGGCTGGTTTTATTCTGATATTTAACAAGGGTCCAGAAGCCAGGATATTTCAGTCGGCATAGCGATGGGCTATGATCTGAACGGGCGGGGTTTAATTCCCGGCGAGAGTAAGAGAATCTTCTCTTCTACACGGCGTCGAGACCGACTCTGAGACGCACCCAGCCTCCTGTCTAATGGGTGCCGTGGCTCCTCCGGGGGTAATATATTCGGGACGTGAAGCTGACCATTCGCCTCCATTTAGTGCCGAGGTCAAGAATGCTGGAGCTTATCTCCACTCCCCCACACGTCTTCATGGCGTTTTGATCAATTAATTAATTAATCAATGAAATGCAGGGATAACTTTACCTTTACTTTTTTCATCTTTTATTTATCAAGGGTCCGGAACTTGAACCAAATGTCTAGTTATCTTCAGAGGAGGTTTGACCACTTCGCGAATCAGAACCTGTGAGCATTTTCTGCACATGTCTTCTGAGCTCTAAGTGGATCCGTTAAAGAGAGGAAGAACAAGTGCCTATCATCGAAAATTTGAACGGTTGCAGTACAACAATTCACGGTATGATGCACCCCAAGTAATGGTGAATGTCCAGCATAAAACCGAACTTCAGTTAGCGGGAGCGAACCGCCTTGTCTAGATCTTGTTCTAAGAGAGTATTTTGAAAAAAAGACCTAAATAACCATTTCAATCGGTAGGTTCTGCAATAACTATTACTGTTTCAATAGAAAACAGACGGATTATATTAGAATAGATGTTCACCAAACATCCGATCCCCGAAACTTGAGAAGTAATGTACTTCCGAAAGCGTGCCAGTGATTTAAGAACTACAGCTACCAGTCTTAGGAACCTCTGTGTTTCCTTGATATGTTTAATGCAGCTTAGTGCAGAAAAGGTTGTAACAGGCAATGGACGCCCATAGAGTTGTAAGATGTCGAAGTTCTCACATTTTCTAGGCAATCGGCTCATAGATGTCGGGAGGTTGTCAGCCCCATGCGCCGGCTGTCCTTTATCCACAGGAAGACTCCTGGTACTCATTTCTGTTAGAGGCTGAGTCGAGTCCAGGGCCATAGTGCAGCTGGAAGGATTAGGTCAACAATACCTTGTCGGGAATCGAAACTGAGACCTTCGGGCTTGTAGCATAATGCCCCAGCCAACTACGCTACCGCGTGCCCATTTGTTTTTGACAACTGGTGTTAATACTAAGCCGTGTCAAAGGCAGTGTCGATATCTGACACAATTTTCACGCAGAATCAAAGACATTGTGTTGCTACACACAGATGTATATATATTATGTATTTATGTCACGCGGAATGAAGAACAGGAAGCTCGGGATCCATGCCAATAAACGCCCCGAGGCTCGTAGTTCTTGGTCCCATAAACGAAAAGCATAAATAGGGTTTGCCCTGCAACAGGATGTTCAAAACTTGTTACCAACCTACCGGGGAATCATAAGTTAGTTGAAGTAAAGACGTTAATATTGGTATGACAAACATCGTTGTTCTGCTCTTTCCACATAAGCTTTCTGTGTCATTTTCTGTAATAATTTTCGACCACAATATGGAAGTGAAACATGTCCGTTTTGAGTCACATTACGATGGGGACAATTCATAATCGAGCAAATAACATGTAAACAGAAATAATGCACGAGTAATTTGCAGTCACTCGCATGAAAATATGAAAATATTACATTGTCAGGCCTACGTACTATAAAGTCAAGGATTACTCAGGTTATTTCAAACACAATGGCAGTTAAGCCCTCGTTTTGGGGGGCACCCGTTCTGAATGTCAGCCTTGCATTAGCTAGCCCAACTCAGATTTCTTCCTCAGTTCTTCCAGGAGATAACATCTGAAATTTCTAACTAGCTCGTGCAATGCTCCTGCTTAAGTATCGTCCAATCGCATTTCATGTTAAAAACACTTTTAGCTGATATAGTGCCTTCAACTACGAATCATGCGACCTATGAAACCAGCTATAGTAGCTTACATCAGGGTTATATTTCCTGTTTGCATGTAGAGGGTATGGGAAATTGTTGACGATTTCAGAATGAAACCCATGACTCAACAAGAACATCATGGCTGATATTTCAAACGTTAGGGTATATCAAGGACCTTGGTTCCGAAATAGTTGCAGATATATTTAAGTATCCAAACAGGCCGTGATACCAAAATCAGCGAGAAATGTAGAATGCAGCGACCGTTAATCAGCCAATCTAAAATTTTGTAATATGAATATCTGCGCAGTACAAATATAAACCAAGTATACAGTGGTTATATATTAATGAAATTATTACTTTTTAGTTTCAAAATATTTGTTATTATTTTAGCATTATTACATGCGAAGCTGGGCCATCCTTTGGTCACTAAAGGCCAGTTTCTAACCACAGAGTCCTGGGTCTGTTCTAGGGCAGATTATATGATTCTTAAGAAATAAAATATTATGGCCAACAGGTTCTCCTCCGAATTTAATGACTTCCTGATATTAGCTACACCGTTAATGCATGTCCGTCAGTGATGCATAGACCCATTGCTAGGCAACGCCCGCAACACATGCGGTCGACAATACAGAATACGGTGTTTTCCATGGAACCGACTCGAGACTATATACCGAGAGAATATTTGTAGGGGATCAGAGAGTTATTAGAGATTTGGAATTGGAAGTTTAGAAGCGGTAAGAGAATTGTTGTGGAAGAACCAGAGTCAAGAGAATGGAAATACAACGGTGTATAATAGAGTAGAACAGAGAATCCGAGAATGAAAAGAGAGTCAGTTGTCGATAGGATATAGCCACGGGAAGTTAGTAGTTGAAGATGAATAAGAAGTCGGCCTGTGAAGACTTAGTGTGTGATTAGAAGATTCAGTCACAGACTGCTTGAATTCCGTTACCAGGATACGGCTAGTGGAGACTGAAAATCCTAGTGCGTGTGCAATGGTGAACTGTAAATTGTGCAAACCAGCGATAGCGCTGTATTGGTTTTAAGTACAGTTGATAGCATAAGGTGATAATAAATCCAATCATCCAGTCCAAATTCAGTCTCTAGTCACTAATACACGTGGCAATCTTAATGTTCTCATCTCGTCTCTCTCTGAATAACCTTTACATTTGACATGGGCTCAAGAAGAAACAGACGAGCAAACCAAGTATGGGTCCTCAGTTTATACACATTCCATTGTGATTCGCCGGATTCAGGCACTTTGCCGCTCACGACGAACTGTAACACAGTAAAATTAAATGTCCCTTTCCGTGCTGAAAGTACTAGAACGCATTATGTAAAGATCATTTAAATTAATTCGTCTCATAGTCGGGATTCAGTAAATTTGAATGGGGCAGCAAAGAGGTAAGGAAGTAAAGTTAAAAATGAGATGTCAACAGATTATGGAAACTTATTCAGAATGAGGTTTTTCACGGTTTTCTTCAGTCCCTCTAGGCAGAGCCTGAACAATACATCAAATTATGTCATACCTCCTTCCATTCCATATAATTTCCAGTTCAATAAATCTCCACGCTACATAGTCTGAACTACTGACAGCGTCGTTAAATAAAAAATAAATAATAAATAAAATACATAGTTCACTCGTAAATAATTCAATATTTTAACCGTAACATGAGGCAACTCGACACGTCGTGGGTGTTGACACATGCAATTGCCTCATACAGCGCATTTGACTGTTTGTCGTTCTCTTCAAGGGTGCGAGCGATACGGAAGCTCGACTCAATAACGCTGACCCGTTTTCTTGCATCCCCTTTTGGTAGGCTAATTACAACAGGGGGCTGGTGTGAGGTGCCGTTCAGTTTTACAGGGGGTTACATTGGGAGAGGCGTGGCTTGGGGTAGAGACCCTAGTATCTGACTAAAGGAAACAGGATATGTGTGTGCATCTGACACAAAGGGACAGACAGCGTAAATCAGGGCTCAGCACACACCAGGAGAGTGTTGATCTCATAAGAAGGATGTTGCATGCAATGGGCATAATTGCCATTCCGTGTACGGATGGAGCATAATGCTGACTAAGGCGTCTTGTTATTTTCCTCAGTTTCCCCATACAACCACCATTCTTCATGTTTCTTTCCATTGGGCAAGTTACTTATTTTGAAGCACTTGATATTCTGATAATTGTTCCTCCATGCCATTGTGTGGGCGCTACGATACATTCATGGAGCTGAGCCCTTCTTGAGAAGCCACCAATTGTGCAGCTACTCGGGAACTTCCTAGCATTTTATGGAACCCGAAAGTTAATTACATCAATCCAATTCATACCATCCCATCCTATCTCTCTAAGATCCATTCTAATATTGTCCACCCACCTACGTCTTGGTCTTCCCAGTGGTCTCTTTCCTCCAGGCTTTCTCACCAATATTCTATATGCATTCTTCTTCTCCCCAATCGTGCTACATGCCCTGACCATATTATCCTTCTTGACTTGATCATTCTAATTATATGTAGTTGGCGAACAGTACAAGTTATGAAGCTCCTCATTCTGTAGTTTTTGTTTCCAACTTCCTGTCACTTCATCTCTCTTTGGTCGAAATATTCTCCTGAATATCCTGTTCTCAAACACCCTCCGTCTATGTTCTCCCTTAATGTCAGAGACCAAGTTTCACACCCATACAGAACCACAGGCAGAGTTATAATTTTTTTATTATCAAATTTTTATGTTTTTAGACAGCAGAGTGAGTGGTAGGATACAGCAGTGAAATATTACACTGATATCGAAAGGCCTAAATTAACCCCTCAAGCGTGTGCGACACACCATATGCATCCGCTCAGTTACATGCATCTAGCGCGAATTTAAGCGGGGGTATTTAAATCCCTCCCGGTGCTTTATTTTCGCAAGCATTGAAGGATTTGTGCAGACATTTACCTAAATATTTTTAAATAAAGAAATCGCTATTTGAAAAAATCAAAAAAATTATATTATATTTACAATTGTTTAAGTTCATTATTATAAATGTGTACTTACATTTTGTCA
>NW_019729209.1:761566-767671 GCF_002891405.2 Cryptotermes secundus | reverse complement strand
TAAAAATTGTCCATATAAACACATCTGCCCGAGTCTCATAGTTTCTCGCACAAACTTAGAACAAATTTGTCGAGAAAAGATCTGTGTCTTTGGTGATTTCACAGCCTAATTTTGTCCCTGATCCATTGTAAATTATAAAATTCCACAAATATCTTGCGGAATCACAGAGTTCAAAGATTTTAATCCCAAACTGGGAAGCTTTCATAGAAATATACTGTATCCACGAAAGTCTACCTTTCCACAATAACAAAGATTCGTAGACACTTACTTCTTTGCCCGGTATGTACACTTTCTGGGATTTCTTTTTCAAATATTCAGTAACCGGAAGAATTTTGTACATTTAGGATCCCTTTTTGCAATTTCCTTATTGGTGTTATCTACAAAATGGAGAAATCTGGTCAGCAATGAAAACCTTTCTTCACTCATTACATTGGGAAAAAATGGTGTTTCTAACATATGTTTCCTACTAAAATACATCCTGAGGTTTGGTTTCTGAATTATTCCCATCAGCATAAGCAAACCTAGGTATACCCTAACTTCATTCGAAGTTGTAGGAACCCACTTTTGAAACAGTGATTTCTTTTGAGTCAGGTTTTTTCTTTCTGATGAGCAAGAAAGTCTTCCGCATAACGGTGTGTTTCATTCACTATCAACGTAATCAGATCGTCATCAAAAAATAACTCAAAATATCCCAGAGGATCATCTGCACACTGAACTGGCACTATTTGTTTCCCAACTAAATCACAGGCAAAAGGTAGAGGAGAATTAGCACTGTATACCTCTTCCCAAGTATTACCTGGAATATTCAGAGAAAATTGAGGTTCTTCCTCTTCCTCTTCGGAACTGGAATCGAGGGTATATCCATATGAACCCACAGAGGTTGTATCCGAATCTACTGAAGAGTTTTCGTCAGACAAGTTACGAGAGCAAGATGCCATGGTAAACTAAATAGCTCAGCTAAGGGGCGGTCCCAAGGCAGAAAAGAAATAAATGCTGACATAGGCGTCTGGCAACCTCGCCAGGCAACCTCGATCCCTAGGTTCGTAACATCGTAAATAAGACACCAGATACTAAGTGATTGAATAATTTTTCGTACCACAATTTTTCCGTTTCCTACTAAAATTTATTCTGAGGTTTTGTTTCTGAATTCCCATTAGCATAAGCAAACCTAAGAATACCTTAATTTCATTCGAAGTTGTGGGAACCCACTTTTGAAACCGTGATTTTATTTGCGTCAGGGGCATGAAACTGTCCGGCAGACAAGTTATGTGACCGAGATGCTATCGGCTCCGCTAAGAGAGTGTCGCAAGGCAGAAAAGAAATAACAAATTCATAAACGTTGACACAGGCGTCAGGAAAATTCGACCCCTAGATTCGTAACATCGTAAATTAGACACAGCTGCTTTGTCGCCAGTAAGCCAAACCAGTAAAAAAAAAAAATACAGACACACAAACACCGATAACAAGCACTCAATCAAAGTTAGCTAACAAATTATCTGTCTCAAAGCAAGTCGGAATTCCAGTAGGAACAATACTTTCGTAAGCAGCAGACACCAGATGCTTTGAAGAAAGCAAAGCGACTAAAAAAATACCACATACAAACAGATAATGAGGAATGAAAGAAGTCAGTATTAAGATCCGAAACGTCGGTTAACACCACATATACACGGCGCCAAATCCCAGAAGAGAGCTTTCTTCAAAGTCAGTATTAGCTCACATGTACATTCACTGGAATTACAATCATCAGAGCGTAGGCGTTAAGGATTCTTAGTGAAAAGTTTGGACTCAACATATTGGACGCGCACGCTTACAGCATGGGTTTGAGCGGTTGCAGATGTTGTGCCGCACAAGCTTAGGGATTTAAATGGCTCCGCTTAAAATCACGCTCAAGGTGTTAATAGCAGGGATGTTACCCCTCAGTTACTGATTGATGGCCACAAGTCTACTGCGCAAACCTAAATTACACCAACGTAACCTAACTTACCCAACCAAATATTACCAACCTAACGTAACCTAACCTAACCTAGCAAAGCCTAGCCTCGCCTCGCCCCGTCTCGCCTCACGACAAGGCACGCCTATTCACGCTAAGTCACGCCAAGTCACGTCAAGTCACGTCACCTCAAGTCACGTCACCTCACGTCACTTCACTTCACGTCACTTCAACTCACCTCACCTAACCTCACCACACCAAACTTAAGTGCATGGAATGGTACCACTCGGTTACTGATTGATGCGCACAAGAAAACTGCGCAAACCTAACCTACCATCCCCTAACCTAACTTAACCTAACCCAACCTAACTTAACCTAACCTAACTTAACCTACCCTAACTTAACCCAACCTAACTTAACCTAACCTAACCTAACTTAACATACCCTAACCTAACCTAGCATAACCTAAGCGAAACAAACCTAGCCTAGCTTAGCCTAGCAACGCCCCGCTCCGTCTCGCCACGCCTCACGTCAAGTCACGCTAAGTGACGTCAATTCACGTCAAGTCAAGTCAAGTCACGCCAAGTTACGTCACGTCAGTTCACATCACTTCACCTCACCTCACCTAACCTCACCTTACTTAAGAGCATGGAATGGTACCCCTCAGTTACTGATCGATGCGCACAACACTACTGCGCAAACGTAACCTACCCTCCCCTAACCTAACCTAACCTAACCCAACCTAATTCAACCTAACTTAACCTAACCCAGCCTAACTTCGCCTCGCCCAGCCCCGTCTCGCTTCGCATTACGTCAAATTACGTCAAGTCACGTCAAGTCACGCCTAGCCATGCCAAGTCACGTCAAGTCACGCCAAGTGACGTCAATTCACGTCAAGTCACGTCAAGTCACGCCTAGCCATGCCAAGTCACGTCAAGTAACGCCAAACACGGAAAGTCACAAAAAGTCAAGTCACGCCAAGGCAAGTTAAGTCACGTCAATTCACGCCAAGTCACGCCAAGTGGCGTCAAAACACGTCAAGTCACACCACGTCACGTCAAGTCACGCCTAGCCATGCCAAGTCACGTCAAGTAACGCCAAACACGGAAAGTCACAAAAAGTCAAGTCACGCCAAGGCAAGTTAAGTCACGTCAATTCACGCCAAGTCACGCCAAGTGGCGTCAAAACACGTCAAGTCACACCAAGTCACATCAAGTCACGCCAAGTCACGTCACCTCACGTCACCTAACCTCAACACATCTCACATCACCTCAATTAACTTAACAGAAGGGAATGGTACCCCTCAGTTACTGATTGATGAGCAAAAGTCCACTGCGCAAAACTAACCTAACCCAAACTAATTTTACCTAACCTAACCTACCCTAGCCTAGCCTCGACTTGTTTCGCCTCCCGTCAATTTACGTCAAATCACGCCAAGTCACGTTAAGTCACGTCAACTCACGGCACCTCACCTCAACTAACCTCACCCAACTTAACAGCAGCGAATGATACCCCTCAGTTACTGATTGATGCGCACAAGTCTACTCCGTAAATATAACCTAACCTAACCCAACCTAACTTAACATAACCTAACCTAACTTAACCTAACCTAACCTAGCATAACCAAACCTAACCTTACCTAGCCAAGCCTCGCCTCGCCCCGCCCCGTCTCGCTTCGCCTCACGTCTAATTACGTCAAGCCACGTCAAGTAACGCCAAGTCACGTCAAGTCACACCAAGCCACGTCAAGTCACGACAAGTCATGTCAACTCACGCCAAGTTACGTCAAGTCACGTCAAGTCACTTCACGTCACCTCACCCCACCTAACCTCACGTACCCTCAGGACTCGTCATCTCACATCCCCTAACTTAATAGCAGGTAATGGTACCCATCGGTTACTGATTGATGCGCAACTCTCCTGCGCAAACCTAACCTAACATAACCTAAACTAGCCTAACCTAGGCTAGCGCTGCCTTGCCGCCGCCTGGCCCCGTCTCGCATCGCCTCACGTCAAGCCACGTCAAGTCACGCCAAGTCACATCAAATAACGTCAAGTCACTTGAATTCACGTCAAGTCACGCCAATTCGCACCAAGTCACGTCAAGTCACGCCAAACATGGAAAGTCACGTCAAGTCTCGTAAATTCAAGCCAAGTGACGTTAAGCGACGTCAAGACAAGTCAAGTCACGCCTAGTCACGCCAAGTCACGTCAAGTCACGTCACGTCACGTCAGGTCACCAAATCTCACCTCACCTCACCAAAGAGCAGGGAATGGTACCTCTCAGTTACGGATTGATGCGAACAAGAATACTGTGCAAACATAACCTATCTTACCCTAACCTAACCCAATTTAAC
The DNA here is from genome assembly GCF_002891405.2 of Cryptotermes secundus. Lineage (NCBI taxonomy): Eukaryota > Metazoa > Arthropoda > Insecta > Blattodea > Kalotermitidae > Cryptotermes > Cryptotermes secundus. Next base: position 763,385 of record NW_019729209.1, on the reverse strand, counting down.
CGAACCTAACTTAACCTAACCTAGCCTAGCCTAACCTAACCTAACATAACTTAGCCTAGCCTAGCCTAGCCTAGCCTCGCTCCGCCCCATCTCGCTTCGCCTCACGTCAAGTTAGGTCAAGACATGTCAATTCACTCTAAGTCACGAAAAGTCACGCCAAGTCTCGTCAAGTCACGTCAAGCCTCGTCAAGCCACGCCAAGTCACGTCGTCACGCCAAGTTACTTCAAGTCACACCAAGTGACATCAAGTCACGTCAAGTCACGCTATGTCACGCCAAGTTACGTCAAGTCACGTTACGTCACTTCATGTCACTTCACCTCACCTCACCTGACCTAACTTAAGAGCAGGGAAGGGTACCCCTCAGTTACTGATTGATGCGCACAGGACTACTGCGCAAACCTACCCTACCCTCCCTTAAACTTACCTTACCTAACCTAACCTAACCCAACCTAACTTAACCTAACCTAACCTAGCCTAGCCTCGCGTCACCCGGTCTCGCTTCGCCTGACGTCAAATTACGTCAACCCACGTCAAGTTACGCCAAGTCACGTAACATCACTTCAAGTCACGCCAAGTTACGTCAAGTCACGTGAATTCACGTCAAGTCACGCCAAGTCAGGGCAAGTCACGCCAAGTCACGTCAAGTCACACCAAATCACCCCAAACAAGGAAAGTCACGTCAAGTCACGTAAAGTCAAGCCAAGTCACGCCAAGTCACGCCAAGTCACGAAAAGTAAGGTCAAGTCACGCTAAGTCACGCCAAATTACGTCAAGTCCCGTTTCGTCACCTTACATCACTTCACCTCACCTCACCACACCTAACCTAAATTAAGAGAAGGGAATGGTACTCCTCAGTTACTGATTGATGTGCACAAGTCTACTGCGCAAAACCTAACTTAACCCAACCTAACTTAACTTAACCTAACTTAACCTCGCCTAACCTAACCTAACCTAGCCTCGCATCGCCACGTCTCGCTTTGCCTTACGTCAAGTACGTGAAACCACGTCAAGTCACGCAAAGTCACGTCATGTCACGTCAAATCATGCCAAGTCACGTCAACTCATCTCACCTCACCTCACATAACTTAACAGCAGGAAACGGTACCCCTCAGTTACTGATTGATGCGCACAAGTCTACTCCGTAAATATAACATAACCTAACCTAACCCAACCTAACTTAACCTAACCTAACCTAACCTAAGCTAGCATAACCTAACCTAACCTTACCTAGCCAAGCATCGCCTAGCCCCGCCTTGCTTCGCCTCACGTCTAATTACGTCAAGCCACGTCAAGTAACGCCACGTCACGTCAAGTCACGTCAAGTAACGCCAAATCACGTCAAGTCACGCCAAGTCACGTCAAGTCACGCCAAATGACATCAAGTCACGTCAAATCACGCTATGTCACGCCAAGTTACGTCAAGTCTCGTTACGTCACTTCATGTTACATCACCTCACCTCACATAACCTTACCACACCTCACTTCACCCCACCACACCTGACCTAACATAGGAGCAGGGATTGGAACTCTTCAGTTACTGATTTATGCGCACATGACTACTGCGCAAACCTAACCTATACTCCCCTAACCTTACCTTACCTAACCTAACCTAGCATAACCTAACCTAACCTAGCCTAGCCTAGCCTCGCGTCGCCACGTCTCGCTTCGCCTGACGTCATATTACGTCAATCCACGTAAAGTTACGCCAAGTCACGTCAAATCACATCAAGTTACGCCAAGTCACGTCATGTCACGTGAAATCACGTCAAGTGACGCCAAGTTACGTCAAGCATGCCAAGTAACGCCAAACCACGCCAA
>NW_019729209.1:755426-759412 GCF_002891405.2 Cryptotermes secundus | reverse complement strand
AAGTCACGTCAAATCACGCCAAGTCACGTCACCTCATCTCACCTCAACTCACCTAACTTAACAGCAGGGAATGGTACCCCTCAGTTACTGATTGATGAACAGAAGCCTACTCCGTAAATATAACCTATCCTAATCTAACGCAACCTAACTTAAACTAACCTAACCTAACCTAGCATAACCAAACCTAACCTAACCTAGCCTATCCTAGCCTAGCCTCGGGTCGCCCCGTCTCGCTTCGCCTGAAGTCAAATTACGTAATTCCACGTCAAGTTACGCCAAGTCACGTAAAATCACTTCAAGTCACGCCAAGTTACATCAAGCACGCCAAGTCACGTCGAGTCACACCAAGTCACGCCAAACATGGATAGTCACGCCAAGTCACGTGAAGTCACGTCAAGTCAAACCAAGTCACGAAAAGTCAAGTCACATCACGCAAAGTCACGTCAAGTCACGCCATGTAATGTCAAGTCACGGTAAGTCACGCCAAGTTACGTCAAGTCACGTTTCGTCACATTACATCACTTCACCTCACCTCACCTAACCTAAGAGCAGGGAATGGTACTCCTCAGTTACTGATTAATGTGCACAAGTCTACTGAGGAAAACTAACCTAACTTAACTTTACTTAACCTAACCTAACCTCGTCTAACCTAACCTAACTTAGCCTAGCGTTGCCTAGCCTCGCCTCGCCACGTCTTGTTTCGCCTCACGTCAAGTTACGTCAAGCCACGTCAACTCACGTCAAGTCACGCCAAGTGACGTCAAGTCACGTGAAAACACGTCAAGTGACGCCAAGTCACGGGAAGTCACGCCAAGTTACGTCAAGCACGCCAAGTCACGTCAAGTCAAACCAAGTCACGCCAAGTCACGTCAAGACAAGCCAAGTCATGCAAAGTCACGTCAAGTCACGCAAAGTCACGTCAAATCACGCCAAGTCACGTCACCTCATCTAACCTCATATAACTTAACAGCAGAGGATGGTACCCCTCAGTTACTGATTGATGCGCACAAGTCTACTCCGTAAATATAACCTAACCTAACCTAATCTAACCCAACCTAACTTAACCTAACCTAACCTAACTTAACCTAACCTAACCTAACCTAGCATAACGTAACCTAACCTAACCTTACGTAGCCAAGCCTCGCCCCGCCCCCTCTCGCTTCGCCTCACGTATAATTACGTCAAGCCACGTCAAGTAACGCAACGTCACGTCAAGTCACGCCAAACCACGTCAAGTCACGCCAAGTCACACCATGTGACATCAAATCACACCAATTACCATCAAGTCACGTCAAGTCACGCTTTGTCACGCCAAGTTAGGTCAAGTCACGTTACGTCACGTCATGGCACTTCACCTTACCTCACATAACCTCACCTCACCATACCTGAAGTTACTTAAGAACAGGGATTGGTACCTTTCTGTTACTGATTTATGCGCACAAGACTACTGCGCAAACCTAACCTACCCTCCCCTAACCTTACCTTACCTTACCAAACATAACCAAACTTAACCTAACCTAACCTAACCTAGCATAACCTAACCTAACCTAGCCTAGAATCGCGTCGCCCCGTCTCGCTTCGCCTGACGACAAAATAGGTCAATCCACGTCAAGTTATGCCAAAGTCACGTCAAATCACTTGAATGCACGCCAAGTCACGTGAATTCACGTCAAGTCACGCCAAGTCACGGCAAATCACGCCAACTCACGGCAAATCACGCCAAGTTATGTCAAGCACGCCAAGTCACGTCAAGTCACACCGAGTCACACTAAACACGGAAAGTCACGCTAAGTCACGTCAGGTCACGTGAAGTCACGTCAAGTCACGCCAAGTCACTAAAGTCACGTGAAGTCACGCTAAGTCACGTGAAGTCACGCTAAGTCACGCGAAGTTACGTCAAGTCACGTTTCGTCACTTTACATCACGTCACCTCACCTAACCTGACCTCACCTCACCACACCTAACCTAACTTAAGAGCAAGGAATGGTACTCCTCAGTTACTGATTGATGTGCACAACACTACTGCACAAAACTAACCTAACTTAACCCAACCTAACTTAACGTAACCTAACCTAATCTAACCTAGCCTAGCGTTGCCTAGCCTCGCCTCGCCACGTCTCGCTTCGCCTCACGTCAAGTTACGTCAAGCAACGTCAAGTAACGTCAAGTCACGCCAAGTGACGTCAACTCACGTCAAGTCACGCAAAGTCACATCAAATCACGCCAAGTCACGTCACCTCATCTCACCTCACCTCACCTAACATAACAGCAGGGAATGGTACCCCTCAGTTACTGATTNCTAGCCAAGCCTCGCCTCGCCCCGTCTCGCTTCGCCTCATGTCTAATTATGTCAAGCCACGTCAAGTAACGCCACGTAACGTTAAGTAACGCCAAACCACGCCAAGTCACGGCTAGTCACGCCAAGTCACGTCAATTCACACCAAGTGACATCAAGTCACGTCAAGTCACGCTTTTCACGCCAAGTTACGTCAAGTCACGTTATGTCACTTCACCTCACCCCCCCATAACTTCACCTCACCCCACCACACCTGACCTATCTTAAGAGCAGGGATTGGTACCCTCAGTTACTGATTTATGCGCACAAGACTAATGCGCAAACCTAACCTACCCTCCCCTAACCTAACCTTACCTAACCTAACCTAACCTAACCCAACCTAACTTAACCTAATCTAACCTAACTTAGCATAACCTAACCTAACCTTCCCTAGCCTAGCCTAGCCTCGCGTCGCCCCGTCTCGCTTCGCCTGACGTCAAATTACGTCAATCGACGTCAAGTTACGCCAAGTCAAGTCAAATCACGTAAAGTCACGCCAAGTCACGCCAAACACGAAAAGTCACGCCAAACACGGATAGTCACACCAAGTCACGTCAAGTCAAACCAAGTCACGCAAAGTCACGTCAAGTCACGCCAAGTAATGTCAAGTCACGTCAAATCACGTTAAGTCACGCCAAGTTACGTGAAGTCACGTTTCGTCACTTTACATCACTTCACCTCACCTTACCTAACCTCGCGTTACCACACCTAACCTAACTTAAGAGCAGGGAGTGGTACTCCTCAGTTACTGATTGATGTGCACAAGTCTACTGCGCAAAACTAACCTAACTTAACCTAACCTAACCTATCCTAACCTAACCTAGCCTAGCCTAGCGTTGCCTAGCCTCGCCTCGCCACGTCTCGCTTCGCCTCACGTCAAGTTACGTCAAGCAACGTCAAGTCACGCCAAGTCACGTCAAGCCACGCCAAGTCACGTCAAGCCACGCAAAGTCACGTCAAATCACGCCAAGTCAAGTCACCTCATCTCACCTAACTTATCAGCAGGGAATGGTACACCTCAGTTACTGATTGATGCGCACAAGTCTACACCGTAAATTTAACCTAACGTAACCTGATCTAACGCAACCTAACTTAACCTAACCTAAACTATTTAACCTAACCTAACCTAACCTAGCATAACCTAACCTAACCTAGCATAACCTAACCTAACCTTATCTAGCCAAGCCAAGCCTCGCCCCGTCACGCTTCGCCTCACGTCTAATTACGTCAAGCCACGCCAAGTAAAGCCACGTAACGTCAAGTCACGTCAAGACACGTCAACTAACGCCAAACCACGTCAAGTCACGCCAGGTCATGTCAAGTCACCCCAAATCACGTCAAGTCACACCAAGTGACATCAAGTCACATTAAGTCACGTCAAATCACGCTTTGTCACGCCAAGTTACGTCAAGTCACGTTTCGTCACTTCATGTCACTTCACCTCACCTCCCATAACTTCACCTCACCTCACCTCACCTCACCACACCTGACCTAACTTAAGAGCAGGGATTGGTACCCCTCAGTTACTGATTTATGCGCACAAGACTACTGCGCAAACCTAACCTACCCTACCCTAACCTAACCCAACCCAACCTAACTTAACCTAATCTAACCTAGCATAACCTAGCCTAGCCTTGCCTAGCCAGGCCTC
>NW_019729209.1:713323-754650 GCF_002891405.2 Cryptotermes secundus | reverse complement strand
AATACCTCGACGTTCAATGATATTTTGTTCTTGTTTTTTAATTCGCTTAGTGGGGGTGGAGTCTAACTGGGTCCACTCGGCAAGGCATCCGTTGATTGGCGTATTGTAGCCTGCCCCGGGTGATTATGATGATAGAAAATTTGGTGGAATGAAGATTGGCAGTGGAAACCGAAGTACTCGGAGAAAACCGGCCATAGCGCCACCTTTTCCACCACAAATCACACTTGACCAGACCCGGGATCGAACCCGGGCCGCCGCGGTGATGATATTTTGTTGGTGTGGTTTAGGAATAGAGCAGCAATTGCTTATTCCGAGGCAGTATCTATGAAGCAAAGGAAAAATGCAAGACAGGTCAGGAAGAGTGAACGCCAAGGCTATATGGCTCGAGTTGAAACAGAGAATTCCGATGATGATGATGATGATGATGATGATGAAAGACATTCTAAGGCTTTTTTACAAGCAAATAATCTGTGAAAGTTTCTGTTATTATCCTGGTATTTATAATAAAAAATCACACCGCACACATTCATTAATTCAATTAAAAATATTCCTATTATGAAAATCGTCGATTCCAGGGGCCCTTATTGGTTACACCATAAATCCTGCATTCAAGTTTCACACAATATATATTATAGCATGAGTAATTTAAAAAGGTAAAAAACGGTAAAGCCATCCCTGTAATATGTCGTGAAGGCCCATAGGGTTGTGAGACGTCGAAGCTCTAACATTTCCTATGGGCATTCGACTCATAGGTGACGGTAAATTTCCCAGCCTTACGCGCCGACCGCCCTTTATCCCCCTGGAAGATTCCTGGTACCCATTTCTGATAGAGGCTGAGTGACCCCAGGGACATAGTGCGACTGGAAGGCTTAGGTAAATTTAAAAATCCACGTCATTGGGACTCGAAACCGCGACCTTCCGGCTTGTAGCATAGTGTCTCAACCAACTATGTACCAAGTGCCCCAGCTTAAGTAACTTAAATAAACTTAATTCTTACATGAATTCTAATATTTCACATCGCATTTCTCCTCACAGACTTGTGCAAGCTCCGAACACAGTGACATTGGAACAATAATTGTGGAAGAATCTCCATCACGTCGCGCACTGCCCAAAACTATCTCGAGTATCGCAATTAGCAGTCACTTATTTGTCAGTTTCAAGTAGCATCCTTCAGAGATAAAAACGTTTTGTCTGCATACAATTCACTTCAATATTCGAAGCGGGTCACCAAATTAACTGACTGGACATACCTCTCATTAGGGCCGCGCCATAGCTCAAGCGGTTAGTCGCTGGCTTCCCACCGCGGCGGCCCGGGTCTAGTCAAGTGGGATTTGTGGTGGACAAAGTGGCGCTGCAGGTTTTCTCCGAGTACTTCGGTTTCCCCTGCCAATCTTCATTCCACCAATTGCTCCACAATCACCCTCACCTATCATCTGGGGCTGGTACTATAGGCTAGAAGTGGCCGCAGTACAAGGGACTTAGTCCCACCCCACTAGCATTAAAAAAATTAGTCTGCATACAATATTCAATATTCGAAGCGGGTCACCAAATTAACTGACTGGACATACCTATCATTATGCCTGTGTTAAGTGACAAAACAGCGGACAACGGTAAATTTATTCGATGCGAATTAATGTCAATATCTGAAAGTTCTATATTTGCTATTCATGGCTAGTTTATTACAACAATGTTAACTGCTAAGAAGCAGGTTAAAGATGTTATATTTGATATTCTCAAAGCGGTGGCTAACAACAGTTCTGTCACCTGAGACATAATCCTATGTAGTCCAGAGAAAGTCAATCGAAGTTTCGGAGAAACATATGGCCTCCATCATAAAAATTGAAGAGTAAGCAAGCAAAATAGAGGCCAGCATCAAACAGGCAGAAAGGCGAGCTAGTCAAAGCATCGGAGAACAATGTTCATAAGGAAAGGGCTTCAAATACTCAATGGAGTCCATGAAAGTGAAGAGAAGTACGTCAGTACCTCCGTCAGGTACGCAAACACACGTTGCAAGGCGTGATCTAGACACAATTCAATGATAACTTTAGATGATACAATGACTGACGTTAGAGTTCTACAACAACAGAGTATTTTGAACAACTGAATTGCTATTGAGTACTCAGGGAGGGAGCTCTTTGCTTAATTACTTGGCTATACTACATTGTGCGTCGAACAAACAGCAGTATCCCAAGACAGGAGGAAATAAAGTGGTCTTAAAGTTAAAAAAGAAACGTTTGCTTTAATATATCAATAACCTATGTAACAAGTGTTTTGCATATGAAAATGGCTTTTGCGTCTTCGTTATTATATATGAACATTTTTCTCTTACATTTTCTCGAAAATTCTCGAATATAAGTAGAAAATTGGATGGTACTGCACATCTTCTGAATACACACAGTTGAAATGGAAATTACAATTACATTTATCTTAATTAGTGCAATAGGTCGTGGCTTTGCTGCATTTTCGTTCTAAGGGACTACACCATTAAATGAATTAATAACATCATCAACTTGCCATTTGTGGAAGGAATAAAATAACAAATCATAGTTTTAAATACGAAAGAAACAATTCGAAATATTTAAAGCAGTAAATCGTATTTATTACGTCTGCAGTGAAAGACACAGTGAAATTACAGCCCTTTCATTTTCAGTGACTTTGAGATCTGCACTACAGTAGGCTATAAGGAATAAGAATTGGCTTTAGGTTTTGATACTTTCACTCCCCACGCAGTACCCTAGGCTGTGTACAATATAATACGGACAATGACGTGAATAGGCGGTGTCAAAAATTAAGCGTGTCTTAAATTAGGATGGATGACTCGTTGTGGCCTATTAAAATATATGAGGCTACAATCTGTGTGGCGGAAAGAGGCGCATTATCTTGGAAACTCACTGAAATACGAGTAACTACCGCTTTTAGACATTGTTTGAAACGCTGAAAAGGCATTCTGAACCACATTAATTATTAAGTAATGAAATGGCCGCGCCATATCTCAAGCGGTTAGTCGCTGGATTCCCACTGCGGCGGCCCGGGTTCGATCCCGAGTATGGGCAAATGGGGTTTGTGGTGGAAATAGTGGCGCTGGGGCAGATTTTCTCCGAGTACTTCGGTTTCCCCTGCCAATCTTCATTCCACCAAATTCTCCATCATCATAATCACCCGGGGCAGGCTACAATAGGCCAATCAGTGGCCGCCGTGCGTAGTGGACCCAGCTGGACTCCACTCCTCACTAAGCGAATTAAAAAAAGAAGTAATTAAATAGTTTTACAATTCAATGTTTCTGTAAATAGTAATTATTATTATTATTATAATTAGTATTATTATTATTATCATTATTAGAGACTACTTAGCTCTGAGTGTTACACTTATAATAATGAAACAAAACTGAAGGTTAGCGAACACTGCTTAAAAATTTTAAAATTCTGTCTATTAAAAATTGTTTGGAAACAAAAAAATGAACATTCAGAATTAAGCACAGGATTCTTCTTCGATATAGACATTTCGCAACGAACTGCAACACACAACGTACAGAATGCCAGATGTAAACTGAACACTTCAGATTTAACATAAAACTGTCTGAACTCTTTTCCGTTTAACGTCACCCGATTTATCTAACGGAGAGTAATAGAAACTGTTAATAATTTTATTGATCAGAATTCTGAAATAAATAATTTTAAATAACCAATTTATTTCAATGAATTTGCACTAGCCTGTAAACTGAATAAAAAATTTACCACTTATATAACGTTTTGGTTCCATATAAATTATACTTCTCCCGAAGAGAACCTTACTCGTACATGCAAATTGTAGGAGACTTAAACTTGAAAACATTGTTAATAGTTCTTGTAAAAGCATCAAACTGTATAAAGCACAGTACGAAATGTGGGCATAATTATTATTATTATTATGTTTGTATTGCCATGTGTTTGAGTGACTATAGACGGGTTTTGGACTGATGATCGGATTTATTGCACACTTTGATGTAGCGCGTGACTGCACTTTACACGTCACTATTATACAAATACTAGTGTCCACAGTCACGTCTTCATTAGCTGTTGTTTGGTAGCGGCTTCCAAAGGCTGACATTCCCCTTCCTCTGGGTTTCCGAACTATATTCCGCCTCAGCTACAAGATTCTCACAGCAACAACTCACAACGACTGAACCTCAGCAGTTTTCACTGACTGACTGACTTACTCAGGCACTCACCAAACAACTAACTCAACTCAACTCAACTCGATTCTCACTGTCCCTCTTATAACATCTCGGCACTGGCCACACAGAAAACACCGTTCCATTATTGCTGTAAAATCGTTGTCGTGGAAACATGTTTCTTTGCTTAGACGTTACTTGGCAACAGCTGTTGTATAGTTGTTTCTTCCGCGGTCGCTGCCTAGCAACGGGTCTACAGGCGACAGTAAACATAGACATGTGAACACACTGTCATATGGAAGCGAGTAGGAAGCAGGTGAAGCAAGAACATAAGGACGAGAAGAATACAATAGAGAGACGAGATTTTTTTTACAGGATTTAAAACCCGCAATAGACCAGTTCATATTAAAAATGGAGTCATCAGGAAAGAACTGAAAGCACAATCAGTATATAATAAAACGGAAGAACACAAAAAAATGCGGGCAAACCACTAGGATAAAAGGATGGACAAAAGTATGCCAAAACGGATTCTGCAATATAAATGAAAAGGGCACAAAGAACGAATAAAACCTTGAAAACGTTACAATGACCACGTGGTACCGGAATAGGCTAGAACTGAAGCAAAGAAGAAAAAAGAGAACTTTACATTCAGGAGCGTTGCAACGGGTCTACTACCCGTAGAAGCTCGTCCGTTATTAAGTACACGGGCTTCAGCTGGAACCTGGTATGCGCGAAAAGCCATTGAAATGATAAATGTACCTCTGCTTATTTGCTGTGTGCCGATTTTCTTCTGCCAGTACGGGTCAAAAGTACACTTATAGTCTCACTGTATGGGAAACCGGTCTGGGCATTATTACCAGATTTCCCAGTCACATTCCCCGTACAAAGTCAACAATAACGCAAGCACTTACTTATTCTAAAAGTAACGTAAGTAGGTCTCTGCACTAGGGGCGTAAGTCACTCTAAACACAGACATGAGCCGAATCATACTTTCATCATACTGCGTCATCAATAACGCTAGAAAGTTCCCCAACAATAAAAATTCAAAGCTGCCATGGTACGTATCATTTCTCGTTCTAAATTAGTTCTAAAATTTCGTTGTTGAGAAAATGCCAGTACGGTTATTCATCGGAAAAAAGGGCGAAATAACATGAAAATTCCATATTACAATTTTTAAATACATCAACACATGAAGATATGCTATAATAGGCTTCTGTGTTAAAAGAGACCGAGGTTCTACGAGAAGGTAGAGCCAAGGAGTAAGCAAGCAAGTAAGGAATCACAGAAATGCGAAATAACGTGAGAGTTCCTCATGAAATAATGTCTCAGAGCGGAACTAACTAAAGCTAGAGTAAGATTCAAAGAATCCCAATGGATTTATTTTAGTATGCATATTCTGTCAACATGCCCCATAACTTAGTTCACGTTCCATCATAACATACTAATTCCACCCAGAAGAAAGCTACATCTTATAGAAAATTAGTGTCTAATTTGGGAATATGGTATGACTAAATTTTGTCTCTGTTCTATGTTTTCTCGCAGAAAATTTGGTTGGATCATTCAATGACTGAATATTCCATGTTAATGTTAAATAAAAGTGTTGCAACATATACACATGTATAACAAAATTTCCGATCGACAAGTGGTGAAGGCAAGACAACAAACCTACATGACTCACAGGCCATTTAGGCTACCCGAAACGGAATATCCTCTAACAGTTATGGCCAGTTGGCGCTGCCCCTCTTATTCATTTTCTTACGCGTCTCTGACTTTCTTTCATTCCATTACAGGCACGTTAGAAACGCATTACAGTCTAAAATATATCTAGTAATGAAAACTGATTAGGAGGGGGCACGCGGTAGCGTAGTTTGTTGAAATACCATGCTACAAGCCGAAAAATCGCGGGTTCGATTCTAGATGAGGCCACTTCTTTTTTCAATTGGCCTAATCCTTCCAGCGTCAGTATGGCGTCTAACAGAAATGAGTGCCAGGAATCTTCCTGGGGAGTAACGGGCGGCCGGACTGCGCGTAAGGCTGACATCCTCACTGTCGTCTGTGAGCCAATTGTCTATAAAATGTGGGGATCTCGACGTCTCACAACCATGTGGGCCTTCATGGTCTGTTACCGGGAAAGTAGTGACTAGGACAGCACTGAACTCGAGACTTCATGTCCCAACACCTTGACAACGGCTAGCCAAGTATCCGCAATCTCCGAGCTGTGAGTTTTCTTAGAAAGTGTTGATCCTCTCTCCGCTCTTTCAGCAATGACGGCATTCATTTAATTTTAGTTACTAAGATAACAATCTTCCCAGCAGTCACAGCCGAATCTGGTTAGCAATAATGGCCCATTAATTCATCCTTTCGCAGAATCAGAATTGTAATAACTTTCCGGTTTCAAGATTGCAAAATTCGCATATAATGGGGTTCTGTCTCTATCACCGAACTGTAACAATAATGATGAAACAGGTCTTAAATAAACAACAAGGTCTGGGGTACCACGATCTATATCATGCTGGTACCTACAATGCGAATTCCTCGCAAGGATCTTGTCATATTCTACAACATTTACTTTCCCAATTCTCCCTATTCGGCACTCACATGCGAACAACTATTAATGACTACACACTCTGACACTTATGCACAACTTCGTCAAATAAACATGGAGCTAGTAAATATGGAGATAAGTGACAACCATAGAATATGATTATGTGCTTTACTCGTGAATATCAAGCGCTCAATAAACCCATCCTTTGTTCTAGACTGTCTCTCGCTCACAAGAAGTACGCCACTGACTCCTGGATATTGAAAAAGGTCTAGGTTAAGGAAGAAATAATATTGTAACAGAGCGCCTGGACAGAATAAACACACATTCACGAGTTAGGGAAGTGGCCGGGTAGGTATGCGTTATTACACACAGCAGGGTATTCACTGCTTGTTTGCTTCTCAGGCCTCTTCTTCGACCCTGAAGAAGGAGGCAGTGTGTTCCTCTGAAATGTCGATGAACTTCTGACTACACGGCGTCACCTCTCAGAAGAGAGCATTCGCAATAACATTCGATAATTTATATCTTAATCGTTGCTTCAAATAGGGTTCTGAAGATATTTATTGAACTGAATATGACGATGCATTTTATTAACGCAGTCTCCTTTGACCCACTACCTCTAAAAGTTGTCCCTGTGCTTGACTAGTTAGACACTATGCCACGAAGGCGTATGGGGATTGGATACTTAGATCCATGTATTCTTGACCTCGGCACTAGTTGGAGGTGAGTGGTCAGCTTCACGCTCCAGCCGCTTAACCCGAGGGGATAAGACCCATTAACGTTGGACTTTATTCTCCTCTCCTTAAATTTCCAACGCAAGTCTAAATTAAACATGTGAAAAGAAAAACCATAATATTATAGCACAACTTTCCTTGATCTGTACTGTGTCTGTTGTTGAGTAAGTTAATTATTTCAGCTTTTAACAAATGACTTCCTACAGCCATCAATCTGGCTCTCACAAGAACTATTACGTAAAACGCTAAAGAAGATCAAATATGAAAATAGATTTACTTCCATATTAATACAATTTTTATGTTTTCTGTAAATAATTAATGCGAAAAACCAATAAAGTAAGTGAAAGAAACAAAACCTGAGTGCCAGACATTAATGGAAGTGAAACATACCCCAACAGGATTATATATATTTTAGGAAATCTTTCACCGTTTTTTGCTACCGTGGCGTTTAGGCTTATGTTGACTCATTTATATTTGACGACGCACTGTTTTATGACAGATTCACTTCGACAATGTGTTAATTTAACAACGTTGTCATTAGCTCAGAAAATATAGCACTGAATGATGATGATTTATGAAAATTAAACTGAAAAAAAAGGGTGGAGTTCTTGTGTTCTGATTTAAGGTAAATTTGTCATCTGTATGGAGAGGCTAAGGAAATCTACGGAAAATTCCATTTAGGATATCCGAGCTACGTACCAATATTTGAACCCGGAACCTCCCGAATATGAAGCACGAGTGCCAACTGCTCAACTACTAATTTAGGTGGCAGTAAGTAGACACATTTGGATTTGAAATGAAAATTAAACACATATCAGCTAAATTTATGTCCTGAATTAGCACAAAAACCAACCAAAACACAATAATGCATTAGGGTATCAATATCAAGCATGTGACTCGTTTTGAAACGTCATTTGTGTTTACTGAAATGTTAAGCATTTCTTCCATCATTATAATGAATAATGAATGCAAATAATTCATTCAGTTGAACACAGAACACAATTAGCAATGTAACTCTAGCCTGCGGATGAAACAGGAAATCATGTATACATACAAGTATATCCGTGTTTATATTGGTTAATAAATTCACGGTTGTGCACTCAGCTACCGAGTTCTTAGTTTAAAGCCAAAGTACAACAATTAATTAGATCGACCGTGAAATAATGTGCAGTTCCATTTGTACTGTGTCGAAATTACACGGTTGTAATGCCAGGCCTATGAACGCATCAGTGCATAAATATATTCCCGGCTCAGAATAATAAACTGGTTAATAAACACAACCAAATCATCATGCAGTTATCACAATGGAGGACTAGCCATCCAGATATATGTTTTTGTGCATGAAACGCACAAAATCCAGTAATTTCCATAGTAATAATTAAAATATACATACACACTTGAACTAATTTACAATTCTCCAGCAAGTCTTTAGTCAATCTTCGCGTTCTTTCTTTAACAGAAGCCTTATGATATCAACAAGGTGTGTCTTACAAAAGTTTAAACCCCATATCTACTGTTCTCCCGCAGAAATTACTTTTGCAACCAAAGTTACACTATTCTACTGTTGCCAGACCATCTTCGAATGGCTCTACTTCGTTACCGAAGCATTTCGGCATCATGTTGATATAGAATGCTTTCGTTGTTAGCTATAGAGCTCGTCCTCCAATTTACTACTCTTATTTCTGTGACATCCTGTAAAAAGCTGTAACTGTGTTCAGATATATTCGTACTTATTGATACTCTTCATCTCCCATACTGCTGCTTTATTTTGAGTTTTTTTTCTCGAAATTTCATCCACAGAGGATTTTCCAGCATGGCGTTTCGGTTTACACTCCCATAAATATACAGAGGAAAATATTCACATTGAGGCTTCATACTAAATGTGACATTGAAATGTAGCATCACAGCGCTAAGTCACTACACTTGTAGGCGGATCATATCATGTTCCAGGCACTCAGTCCACCACGCCCTAGCACAAATATTGTTCTAGACGTAGGTTCTAGCTTCCGTTTCTTCTGCGAACTCAGAAATTTTGAAAGCGCTGCAAGTTATTTTATAGCCCTGTTTTAGAAAGAGAACGAAGCCGTAGTTATTATGCAGAAATACAAAAAAAAAAGTCTGATGACCGCGGTAGAGAATATTAGCAAAGGCACTCATCCAGAGGAACAAAGGGAAAAACTGGAAATAGCCATTTCGGCTCGGCACACATGAAAGTCGTATAATTTTGGCAGGAAAGCAATTCGCCCGCTCTAACTCTGAGGAGGCATGTTGCCTATTGTGTAGTTAATACAACATGTCCCACTCCCAATAGTCTCCACTTCACGGATTGGCAGCGATGAGATATCAAGTACTGCGTTAATTTGAAGCTGTACCGAGATAGTGACGGCAATACTGCCTTTAAAATTGCAAAGACAGCAATCAGAAACACAGAATAGTCGTTACCAATACAAATTACTCGGCAATATGAAAGATGAGGCTTGTTCCTTCAGACACCTGTATCAATCATGGTTGATTTCGGGATTTCATAATACACTGCTTTCAATTATTTCGCAACACGAATGTTCTACTTACTCGTCTGCATGCGTGAACACGAGTTAGTGCAGTATTATAAATATTAAATTTTCAGCTTACTTACTTACTTACTTACTCATAGAGCTGAGCCCTTCTGGAGGAGCCGCCAATTCTGCAGATACTCAAGAATTTCCCAGCACTTTATGGAACCCGAAGGTTCATTACCGTGTTCATAAGAGCCCTCCACTGGTCTCTATCCTGAGCCAGAGCAATCCAATCCATACAATCCCATCCTGTATCTCTAAAATCCATTTTAATATTGTCCACCCACCTACGCCTTGGTCTTCCCAGTGGTATCTTTCTTTCTGGCTTTCCCACCAATATCCTATACGCATTCATTGTCTCCCCCATTAGTGCTACATGCTCTGATCACCTCATCCTCCTTGACTTGATCATTCTAATTTTCAGCTACCAGGCAAAATATATTCAAACATCTAACCTATAAACGACCTACTTAAACACAGACAGTTACATGTTACACAGGTCATATGAATTAGGGTACTCTTGTAAATACGATAATGAACCCTTATGTTCAAGTAGTGGCCGCCGTGCCGAGTGGACCCAGTTGGACCGCCCACTAAGCGAATTTAATGGGGGTCAGTTGAAATTTCAGGTGATACGATCTGACTGTGAGACCTTTAGCGAATTAGGTTGTTTATTTCAATATCAGCATTGGAAAAGGAATCGTATTGAGTGTATGAAAATATTTTTATCTCCCAAATGCAAAAGGAGCCGGTCACGGTAGCCGAGCGGTCTAAGGCATGTACTGTCTTCGCTCGCTTCGAAACCGGGATCGTGGGTTCGAATCCCACTCAGGGCATGGATGTTTAGTCTCTGTGTGTGCGTTTTTCTGTGTTTGTGTACAGGTAGAGGCCTTGCGACGAGCTGATCACCCGCAGAAGGAGTCCTACCGAATGTGTAAGATCTAGAAAAACCGAAGTGAACGGAGAAGTTCATGGAGGTAGGCCTAGGCCCACTGGGGCTGTAGTGCCAAGGAAAAAAATTCAAAAAGAAAAATGGAGCGAGAAATGTGCCACGGACTGACAACATCGCCACCTCAGCCGTTTGACACGCAACTATGCAGTAATATCCAAAGTTCAAGTCAAATGCATCGAAAGCAGCGAAGTTAGAAACCATTACATATATTCAATAACATCGCCAACTCAGCTTTTTGCTGCACAGTTATTTAAAGAGATATGAAATGCAATTAAAGAACTGCAGACTGTTTCCTTTGTCCCTTCTAACGAAATCAAATTGAAACTTTTATCCACAAAGAATTATACCGTATAGTTGATTATGAAATTTTGATATAAGAATTCATGTCTCTTCAAAAATATTCTATTCTCTTGTTCTCAATTAAAGAGGGATTTTTTTCATGTAAAACATCTCGACAAAATTAAGGAATAAGTAAGTGTGTATTTATAGCCTGTCGCGGCTGGTATCCGTGCCTTCAGAACATCCGCTTACTGTTTGAGTTTCCCCACTACAAAGGGATTCGCTTTACTGACGAGTCGATGGGAATGAAAACATAAGCGAATAAGATTAAATTGCTCGGTCTCATTGCCAGAAGAAAGACGTGTAGACTGAGGCAGAGTAAACATGCAGGTACGAGGCAGACAGCGAAGAGTAAACAGCGTCGGCTCCCTTCTAGAAACGTTAACAAGAATTGTTAATCCTTGTTAAACTTATTTCATTTGAAGCCACGGCTGCACACAGAACACCACGTGAAAAGAGTAGGACAGGGAGGCTATGAAGTAGGTAGAATGTGCGCACGGATAGGTGGCCTTTCGTAATAAAGTTCCGTTCGCTCTAAGAAGGCTCCATTAAGCACGGATGTAACTATATAATTGTTTCTAGCGCAAAGAAAGAGGGCACGGTTGGAGTAGACGACAGCCCTGTCATTAGTGCCTATGATAGGCCAACTTCGAATTTGTGAGGGAAGTACTTCTGACTTTACTCTTACAAATCTGTTATTCTTTGTAACATTTGTAATATTGTAATGAAATAAATAAAAAGAGGCATCAACACATGCATTTAGATGATATTTAAGAACCGATACGTTGAATCTGTCACTGTTTGAAGGAAAACTGATGAGTACAAATATCAGCATTCATAACTGATAAATGACGACACAAATCAAAACTCTGAAACTCAATTACTTTAATTACAGTAAGACTATTTAAGCGGGGATGGAGGTCTTGACTATGTGGACGATTCATCAATAGGCCTCTTCGTTTGGAAAAGAGGTTCACTAGAGGCAGTTCTTTCCTCCTGCCAACACTTGAGACATAAGACAGATTTCTTGTGACAATACATTTCAGATGCTCAGTGGCTATTTCTTGTGACAATACATTTCAGATGCTCAGTGGCTATTTCTTGTGACAATACATTTCAGAAGCTCAGAGACTATTTCTTGTGACAATACATTTCAGATGCTCAGTGGCTATTAAGGAGTAAAAAGTGCTTGTGCTTTCCTCTTGTCATCCTTTTCCGCAGTTCGGAATATAAGTTTCTTGGGAAAGCAATTTTAGGGAGCCCAACGGTCAGTGTTACATCTTCAGTATGGAGTGGGAAAGAAAAAAATTGAATGTTCGTTCCCGTCAACTTCCTCTCGGACTCGTTCATATTTCCCTCCGATTTGCGATTTCGTATGTAAAATTCTATCGCGATCTTTATATAACATTACAAACTAAACCATTTTTATATTCTTTGTAGTATATGTCATTGAAAAAATTTATGATCACTGTCGTTTTTCTTGCCCATTCGACGTTTAAAAGATATGACATGTAAAAAATTATGTAAGATTTGAGGCTCGAGTATCCATAAACATGCCACTGTTTAATAAATTTGGTAGTAATTAATAATCCCTTATATGTCTACTGACAAAATTAGATTCCACCTGAAAATTCCCTAATAGGGAGTAAGATACCAGCGGGGGATGTCCTTACACACAGATTGGCTTGACTGCATGTTATCATATTCTCAATAAACTAGCCACCAGGTGAAATAAAAGAGGCCGTGCTATTCTGCTTCGCTCTGTGAAAATGGTCTGAATAGAGCCTTATATTGTTGCAAGCAGTTTCTTACAACTGAGTCACAATAGGATCACTTTCTTTTCAGATTTTAGGACGCTCTTTTTTCAATAATACGGATATAGAGCTAAGAAGAATGTAATAATAATGCCCCCTTCTTGTCTCCAAAATCTCAACTCTGAAAACAATTTCCTAATCACCACTTAATCTTAATTGTTGCTGTGGTGGAAGCACGCTAAAGATAACGTGGACATGGAGACAGTTAAATTCCTCCACAACGTCAGTACGTGCCAGAATAACAGTGACGTAACAAAGAAGGCCACCATATGAGTTCTCAACACATTGATCCTGGCAGTATATATTTGTTTCGGGACAGAATATCTTTAGAAAATAATAAGATACTCATCACATGTAAAATCTATTCCAGTTTCCATTCAAAATAAGAATTAGTTCGAGTTACACAAGAAAATGTAAAGAACTTCAGGATAATTACGCCATTGCTTGTGATGTGCTTCGCTGATTTGGCGACTTGGCAGGGAAAGACTTTACGTATCGAAACATATGAAACGTTTGGAAGAAATCAAGTTTAGTTATCATATAAAAAGAAACGTATGATTGTATTATTCGAAGTAGAAATAAAGGAGAAAATATTCCTCAAAATTGGTTACTCAACTCAGCTTGACTCCGAGAATTTTCACCGATATATATCCACCGCACGCTGGCTGTAGAAAAACGGAGGTTGGTATTGTGGTATTCTAGACTATGACACCGTGTAATGTGTTTACGAAACACCCGGTGCCTTCCCTGACACTCAACAATTTTCACAACCCATGCATTGCAGTTAAACACAAATGCTCTCTTTGAGACGCTTTATTCTGTTTGTTACAAAGGACGCAAGGCCAGTGTAGTGTTAGCAATGCCCTGCAATTGATTATTTGAAGATAAACTTCAGTGGTTTAGGGTCACTGCCTCTATCTTCAAAGTAGATTCTATTTAATGCAGGATTCAATTCTACTAAGCTTCCAGGATTTTAAAGGAAGTGTGAAATAAAACCCATGGGCGATGGAAACAGTGGGTTAATACCGAGCCTATTTCTGTGACGTCATCGGATGCCTCTTACAAGGAGTTAAGAAGCTTAGAAACTTCGTTAGACCCCAAGTTAATCAGCCGCCTCTTTCTCAGGCAATATCCCCGAACCCTCACAAACTTTGCCACTGGTACAGATGGATCTTGACGAGAGCACGGAGCGTCTGTCGAGGATATATGCAGGATGAATCAGTGTATCACAATGTAAGCTGAGGTTATGAACGGCTCTGTTTTCTGGGACATAGCGCCGTGTAGTCCGTTGAAAATCTACGAGTTTTCGGGGCAATACTTCGCCTCCAATTTCAGGGCTGAAACGTAATACAGCAAGATACTACCTGTTTCATGCTGATCTCTTGCTTGGATTACTCTTCGATTCTGAAGATTGAGGCAATACAAGCACCGAAACGTCGGTTGGCTTTCAACTGACTACATGGCTTTATATATAAGGGTGACCGGGATAGCGCAGTCGGTATAGCGATTGGTTAAAGGGTGAATGACCGAGGTGTCGGAGTTCGAGTACCGATAGGGTCGAAATTTTTTCTTTTTCACGTCGTCGAGACCGACTCTGGTGTCTATCATCCAATGTGTACCGAGAGCTCTTTCCCGAAGATAAAGCGGCAGGAGCAGGAAGCTAACCACTCGCCTCCAATTAGTGCCGAGGTCAAGAAATGTGGATCTATACATCCACTTCCCCATAAGCCTTCATGGCGTAGTACTTAATTAATGAAGCACATGGACGACTTTACCATGCCTCTTTTACACGGTTTCGTATCCAAGAAGACAGATCTCTTCAATATATTACAATATTTGGAAGCGATGGAGTGGTGTGAACGTAATCAAATTAAAGCTCTGAATGAAATAAGAGGACATTTTCAACTCAGCGAATTGCTGAGGGCTTACTTCATGACATTGTTCCAAGTTCTGAATATATTTTCAGCAGCAGAGTTTATTTGTGGTTCATAAAATATTGAGAGAAGGGTTGGATGCAGCACAGAGCTTCGGTGTAGTTATGTAGAGCCACTAAATTATCTATGAGCCATCAAAAGGGCATTAAAAGGCAACCACAAGTAAACTACAATCTTAAGACTGAACGTGCTAGGCGCGTGGACAGTCCCCTTACCCCCCCACCCCCAAGGAAGCAAACTAAGCGGCAGATCTAGTTCCTTGCCTCAGCTATTGCTGTCACACTTAGCATCAATACTGGACCAGTGAAATTCAAACATTCGCGGTAGAATAATTTTTAACATCTTAGTCTTCTGGGATGTCACACCGTGTAGTATGATAAGATGGTTATCGACGTTTAGAAGGAATCCGCTGCCTTCGTCTTCAGTATGGATGAACTTCTTCATTCAGTCACATATTAGAAGCCTGCAGTCTTAACATTCACTGTTGCGCGAAGCACAAATCTCGGACCAATGTTTTTTGCGTTCCTGTGCTAGGCGTATACCATGAAGTGGTCATCTTCTTGCCGAAACATTTCATCGCATATTTTTAAGCCTTATTCTGTGATCTAGCTCAAACTGAGGGCGCAGACTGTCTTAGTTATTTCAGGGTTTCTACCAGACGCTCTTGGGAAATTCTGAGTCTGAATTTAATAAAGGCCGTTGTTGGTTTGTACAGAATCCAACAAATACTGCGATTCTGAGGTAGAACAGGGCCTGATTAACAACCCGGCCTCGTAAACTTAAATCTATTTAATGATACCAACAAATGTAATACAAGCAGATCACAGTGGCCGCGCAGGCTAAGGCATGAACCGTCTTCGCCCGCTCGAATACTGGGATCGTGGGTTCGAATCCAATTCAATGCATGGATGACTGTGTGCGTTTATTCTGTATTTGTGTTTTTTGTGTGTAGGTAGCGACCTAGCGAAGGGCTGATCCCTCTTCCAAGGAGTCCTACTGACTGCGTATAGATTAAGAAACTGAAAAAGTGGCCAAGGTCCACTAGGGTTGTACTCATAGGTAAACATAATAGAAACTCATATCCACAGTACAATTAGTCATACAAGCACATCTGCACATGAAAAGAAGAAGAAGAAGAAGGATGAGGTATCATTAGGTTTAAAATATATATAATTATTTCTTTGGAATAAAGTGCTTGATACAAATTTCAATATGAAATTTAAATTTCATTTGAAATGATACTGCATTCACAAATATAAAGAAAAATGTTGATATCCTTTCACTTTAAGGGCGTTACATCAAATGTGCAGATTTCAGGTCATCGAATAATTGCTATCAAAATGCTTTCCAACACTGAACATGGAAGAACTGGGAAATAATTTGTGGCATACCACAATTTATTGCTACAGCTGGACGCTCCAGTAATAGACGTTTGACTTCTGCAGGACGTGGTTCGAATCTCGACAGACGGTACTTTTTTATTGCTAGTGGGGTGGGACTAAGTCCCTTGTACTGCGGCCACTTCTGGCCTATTGTACCAGCCCCAGATGATAGGTGAGGGTGATTGTGGAGCAACTGGTGGAATGAAGATTGGCAGGGGAAACCGAAGTACTCGGAGAAAACCTGCCCCAGCGCCACTTTGTCCACCACAAATCCCACTTGATCAGACTCGGGATCGAACTCGGGCCGCTGCGGTGGGAAGCCAGCGACTAACCGCTTGAGCTATGGCGCGGCCGTGATTTACCTTAGTATCGCAAAGCAAATAACGGGGAAATATTTTCAAATTGTCACGTCTACTCTTCCAAAATCCTGCCGCATACACAGCAGACCGCATTTGAAGGCTCGGCCACAAATTTCAATGAAGCAATCTGCAGCAATGATGAAGTGGTATATTTTTTTTCGACCAGGTTAACATAGCAGTACAGAATTTCACTTTCATTCGGAAATAAAATATTATAAACTCGGCCGGATGATCGGTTATTCTACCTCGTACAGCTTTTCGTGAGCTTTCAAGCGAACTCGCTAACGACAGCTTTTGAAGAGACATGAACTCCTCCTTCTACGTCTTCTCCCACCCCAATTTTTTCAATGGCTCTTCCAGCCCATTCAGGGCTCAGGCCTCATTTTTCACAGACGGTAGGACTCCTTGGGCGAATGATCAGCCCGTCGCAAGGCCGCTACCTAATCACAGGACAACAAAAACACACAATAAACGCATACACACCACACATCCATTCTGTGAGTGGGATTCGAACCCGCAATCCCAGCGTCAGAGCGAGGGAAGTCAGTTCATGCCTTTTTTTTTTTAATTCGCTTAGTGGGGGGTGGAGTCCAACTGGGTCCACTCGGCACGGCAGCCATTGATTGACCTATTGTAGCCTGCCCCGGGTGATTATGATAATGGAGAATTTGGTGGCATGAAGATTGGCAGGGGAAAGCGAAGGACTCGGAGAAAACCCGTCCAAGCACCACTGTGTCCACCACAAATCCCACTTTATCAGACCCCGGGATCGAACCCGGGCCGCCGCGGTGGGACAGTTCGTGTCTTAGGCTGCGTGGCTACTGTGACTAGCCCCAGGTCATTCCCTACTCATTATTAATGAAAATGTCTTCAATTTATTTGGCTGTATATAACCTCTACAGTTAGGGCGGCATCATTAAATAACTTAAAGTTATCGACTAAGAAGGGTATACCCTTTTATACGAAGCGTGACGCATCCGGTTTGTGGACGAACAATCTAATAATGTCGAGGTTAGTGCTGGACAGACATAAAACAAGTGCAAACAGACAACAAAGAGCTAAATGTATTAGTAGAAGCGGAAACGCCTGAAGGAAACTTTCCTCACAGCAGCTTTGGCCTGTGCCAGTGCAACATGCCTGACCAATCGGATTCCATTTCGCACAAAGACCCGCTCAATGGACTTGTCTTTGTATGACTGACATATGAACCATACACTGCAGCCTTACAGTTCCACGTTGTGTTTCTATTGTGCCAATGCAGAGCTCCTCGGAGAATTGGCGTGTCGAAACCATTCAGCTTTCATAACACGACTGTGTATCTCTTTATGACGTCACAATTGAAAATACGATTTCAAGAACTGAATAACGCATTCAAAAGCAAGAGCACAGATGGAAGAGTTGAATTGGAAAATGGCGTTATATGCATTCCGAAGAAAAGTTCAAAAGAATGAAATACAAGATATGAGAATGAGCTATGAAATGTTCGATATGTCGAAGTGTATATTATACTCGCTCTCTCTGTCTCTCTTTCCTGTTACCCCACTTGGAGCACAGTGCATCCGTGAAACGCCTGAGTTTCTTAATCATGACAGTCGGTAGGCCTCCTTGGACGGGGGATCAGCCAGTCGCAAACCCGCTACCTACAGAGGACAATACACAAAGAGAATAAACACAGACAGACAGCCATGCCTTGAGTGGAATTCGAAGCCACGACCCTAGTGTTCGAGCGGGAAAAGAGAGTTCATGCATTAGATCGCGAGGCCATTGTGATCTGCGTTATATTATACTAGTCACAGAAAACTAATGTATTTTAACATGACTGAGTGACTATATACGGGATTTGGATTGGTAATTGGATCAATAGGACTCTATAAGACTCGTGATTACAAGCAATTTTAACCGTTTTACTAATTCGCACACTTTACAGCTCAATAACAATTCTTTTCAGTCTGCTGCGTCTTCAAACAGTGGAGGCTCCTATGCCTTTAGGTCATGTCATCGCAGGCTGGCGTCCATCTCAAAAGTAGACTCGGCGTTGCTACGCAACTCCTTACAATTAAGGCTCCTCCGCTTCCTACGCCCTCTTCAGGGAGTGACTTTTTGCGACGACCTCTGACAGGTCTGTCTCCTAACTGCTAGGGGCGTAATGGCCGTCTCTTATTATTTAACTATTCAGGCTTTCAGCGGATATGCCACAATATTTCAAATGTCACTCCATCAGAATACAGGACAAACCACATCATAGAGACAGATAATTTGAAGGCCT
Source organism: Cryptotermes secundus (assembly GCF_002891405.2). Taxonomy (NCBI): domain Eukaryota; kingdom Metazoa; phylum Arthropoda; class Insecta; order Blattodea; family Kalotermitidae; genus Cryptotermes; species Cryptotermes secundus. The sequence goes on along the minus strand of NW_019729209.1, from coordinate 735,623 downwards.
GGCAAAGTTCAAATATTAACTCACACATGGATCAGGGCCCTTCTTGAGAAGCCGCCAAATGTGCAGCTACTCAAGAACTTCCCAGCATTTTATGGAACCCGAAGGTGCATTGTCGTGTTCACAAGAGCCCTCCACTGGTCCCTGTCCTGAGCCAGATCAATCCAGTCCATACCATCCCATCTCCCTAACATCCATTTTAATATTGTCCACCCACCTACGTCTTATTCTTCCCAGTGGTCTCTATCCTTCCGGCTGTCCCACCAATATCTTACATGCATTCATCATCTACCCATTCGTACTAAATGTCCTGCCGATCTCATCCTCTTTGACTTGATCATTCTAATTATGCTTGGAGAAGAGTACAAGTTATGAAGTTCCTCATTATGTAGTTTTCTCCAACCCATCATTTCATCTCTCTTCGGTCCAAATATTCTATTCAACATCCTGTTCTGAAACACTTGTGAATAATACTAACAAAGAAAAATAGGGTTCGCGATTAACTTAAGAGCAGCTTACATTCTAGGAATGCTTGCTGCCATTCAGCTCAGAATCTTTTGTCTTCGCGTCTGCTGCCAAATAAAGTAAGCATCAAAATACATTAAATTTAATTTTGCCTCTGGTCTTGTATTGGTGAGAATCTTGGTCTATCATATCAAGGGAAGGACATAGATTTAGGGTGTGTGAGGATAGGGTGCTTCGCAGAATATATTCTAGTTTCCTAAATATAGCCTTAATACGCAGCTTCTGTCTGTGGTGTTCCGGGTTCAGTTCCAGGAGATTTAATATGTAATGTGCGATGGATACAGTAGGTCTTCAATTGAGACACAATTTCTTCTCGTACTTCTAGTTTTCATTCCACGTTTAGATGTAACCGCCCATGACGATTTTCCGACCAACCGGCATACAATTTTCAATGATTGCCTCCGCTACTAGTTGTCCGAGAGGCCTGACCAGGCGACACATCGTCAGCTCTGACAGCACCTAGCATATCACACGGAAAGGAATTCGTTTACAATTTGAGTCCTGTCATCCAAGTTGCTGAGATGAAACAAAATGGATGATGTGTACATATTTTCCATGAACACTGGTTTCACTACGAACCGAATGAGTTAGAGGCAACATATTATTTTGGGAAATACAGACAGCGAATAAACACATGAATTGAAATAAAGTGGGGGGGCACGCGGTAGCGTAGTTGGTTGAGGCAATATAAAAAAAACCGGAAGGCTGCGGGATCGAATCCCTCCAGCCGCATTATGGCCCTGGGATCGACTCAGCCTCTAACAGAAATAAGTACCATGAATTTTCCTGGGGGATAAAAGGTCAGCCGGAGCATAAAGCTGGCAACTGTGCCACAATCTATGAGCTGACTGCCTAGAAGACGTAGAAGCCTCGACCTCTCATACTCCTATGGGCCTTCGCTGCCTGTTACAGGGACAGCTTAAATAAAGTGAGTCTGTTCCCGGCACTGTGTAACAAATTGTGGTAATTCGTGGATAACTACGGTCTAGGCTGACATTCTCCCTAGTTTATATTTTCGCTGATAAGATTCTAAACCAAAGTGACATCTTGACACTGACCTAAGAAAACTATTGAATTAAAATGTCCTGTTTCTTTGATTCGTTCTCATTTCAGTTCGCTGTAATAGAGGTGCCTTATCAGCGTATTCCCAGCCCTTTTATTTCAAGATATGAGTGTGAGCACCAGACAGAAAATTACAAAACTTGAAAGCTAAATGATAAATATCTACTGCATACTCCGGAAAATATCATCGCAGGATATATTTTGCATTTTAATGTTTACAATACAACGTGGCGAAAGTGTATAGATTTATTCTTAAAAGAACGATAGAATCTATTAAGCACCTAACTGAGTAAAATAAAGTTATCCCTGTAACAGGCCGTGAAGGCCAATAGTGTTGTGAGAGGATGAGGCTCCAACATCTTCTAGACAGTCGGCTCACAGATGGCGGTAAGGTTGTCACCCTTACGCGCCCGCCACCTTTTACCCTCGAGGAAGTTTCATGGTACTCATTCCTGTTAGAGGTTGAGTTTACCCCAGGGCCATATTGCGGCTGGAAAAATTAGGTAAATTGAAAAATATCCACTTTATTGGGACTCGAACCCACGACATTCCGGCTTGTAGCACAGTGCCTCAAGCAAGTACGCTACCACGTACCCCGCATCTTACTGAGTAGCCCTCATTAAGTTACCCTCTCGACGCTACGTACCTTCAGATATGAACAGCGTCTTTATACTACCATAGTTAATAAGTTCGTGGACTGGCCGCAAAGCGTCGTTGCAGTGTACTACAGAGGATAGGTTGAGGCACGATATATGGCCCTATTAATTCATCTCTCGTCACAGCAAGAGGCAGTTGTATGCAAACAGTATAAACACAACTACGGCCTCTAGTGTGAACTGCAGTTACATGGGAGTGGCGGAATTCGAAAATGTGGCAGTTTGAACAACGGGCAAACATCAAATTCTGCCAGAAACTAGGCAAATCCCCTAGCGAAACATTTGGCGTATGAACAATTGGCTGTTGCTACAAGACAACGCCCCTGCACATCGTTCTGTTCTTGTCCAAGAGGAACTGGCAAGGCAACAGGTCACCGTTTTGCCACACCCTCCGTACTCACCTGATCTCGCACCGTGCGATTTCTTTCTCTTTCACCGCTTGAAAGCAAAGCTACGTGGTCGTAGATTTCAGTCGTCCGAGGTGGTGGTCAATTCCACAAGAAATGTGGTATGGAAATTTCCCGCCAATATGTTTCAGCAATGTTTTCGACAGCTATATCAACGTTGGCAGAGTTGCATAGCGGCCAACGGCAACTATTTTGAGGGTCGATGTGGATATGTGTAAGTATATGTGAATACCTTGTAATACGATGCAATAAAACCACAGTCCACGAACTTAGTGACTGTACCACGTAAATAAAATTGACAAATATGTACTCCACAATCTTTGAACACAACGAATGTGACTGCAGGTTCAAAGTCATTGCCCCCAAGCACTCTCGTCCGATCTACACACCGGATGAAGTAACAATGACTTGATTCAGAAGAATACTGATGCTACAGACCGCCACCAGAAATAACTCAGCTTCATGTGCACGAGAACGATTCTACATCTAACACAAGACTTTGTAGTATTGAAAATGCAGTAACTCAGTTCGGATCCGAACTCAATACAAAGATCCTTGAGCCTTGATAGCTGTTGTCGATACCAGCGAACGAAGTTTGGTATTTTTTAATTCCACTGTTACATGCTTTCGGAACAGTTTAAGCCTGATGAAACTCGTGTATATCTAGGGGGAGGGAGAAAATAATTATTAACACTGATTTTAAAGGAGTAATATATACCAACTGTGGAATCATTCATACGTTGATGTAACAGGTGAATAATGGTACGAACAATTAGTCCACCAATTCCTTACTACTGACCGGTGAGGTTCAGCCGAATTTCATTCAGTATAAATCCTGTTCGATTTTGAATCGTAGTACCTGACAACTATATCAGATATAACCTGTTACAAAAATTTAAGGGATTTTCGTAAACATTTTAACCAATGAGCTAAGGCAGATTGCAGACATCACTGAAAAGTAGGCTATGAACGTGAGGGGCAAGCTGCCGGAACAAAACACCTGGACAGGCATACATTTATGAATAATGGACGACACCCCGTGTGAGGTGAAATAGAATGCACTAAAATAACGTGGGTATAATAGAAATTGTAATGGATTTTATCTTGTTAGGTTTATCTTATAAAGAGAACTACATTGTGTGATTTTAACAGTGTAGCAGTTTTAATATAATTTAATAAAATGTTTGTAACATATCAAGACACCCGAAGATGGCCGTTTGGGGCAGAAACATGTTGTGTCAAAGTGTAAAATGTTAAACTAAAATTAAGATTAAGTGGTGAATAAACAAGTGTTGCAATACTGACGGACGATAAATATATGGACGTTAAGTTAAACAATTGCAACAGGATGCTGAAACACAGAATTAAAATTACAAGTCCTTGCTTTTGCACTGGTACAGCCCCGTGTGCTGTTAGGTATCTCGAAAAACAATTGTGTTGCTTATTCTACGGCGTTATGCGCCCTCCCTGCCTGAATGAAAACAAAGCCAAAATTTGCAGGCTTCTAACAACTGCAGTGAAATAAGCAGAATGTGAAGCCTTGGGGTGAGGACTGCATCCTTACAGGGAACGTCAGATTTCGTGACGGAACACAACTTCTGTCCTTACAGTTCAGCGTATTTAGGGGAGCATGCAGTTATATCAAGAGCTATTAGATGCGTCTGTAAACAGCCAACATTATTTATACATTATACATTTATACATGTATACAGGCTGTATCTGGAGAAAGTGGCTATAATGAAGGGGGTTATTAATCAAGCCATTTTGAATAAACGTGTCATAGGGACATGTTTAATATTCGAAACTGGCAAGGAGTTGTAGTTGTGGTTCTTTCAGTTTGTTTCCGAAACGCTGTGTTCTTTTGTGTCCTTAGAATACCAGAAAGTGGGCAATTCTTGGGGTGGAGTGACACTTAATCCACTTGGTAAGACTATCACTAACTGGCCTTTGTACTAGTCCCGGATGATAGATGAGGATGAACGTGGAGCAGTCGGTGAAATGAGAATTGACAGGGGAAACCGAAGTACTCGGACGGACACCTGCCTCAGTGCCTCTTTGTCCACCACAAACCCCACGTGACTTAACGTGGAATCGAACCCGGCGACTAAAATCCTCAGTTATGGTACAGATACAGATGATGGATGAAGTCCAAAAACTCAGTAATCCTGAGTGTTATACAGCATCGTCAGAACCCTTTAGAGTTGGCTGAGATTTAGACATCTCGGTAGCCAGACAATTGGATCACCTCTACCAATCCAGTGCTCAGGACAGGTGAAAATAAGATAATCTGTCACCTGCTGGCAAGGGTGGAGGTGCTCCGTCGTGTTGAACGTACACACGACGTCGTGTCATCAAGGAGACGTCGTCTCAAAACAATGGAATTTCATTTTTCAAAACGTCTTCGCACGTTTCCTCTGTAAGACAGCCTCGAAAATACGAGGTCCGATGAGACGGTTAAAAATGATGTCGGACCATACATTTACTGAGTACAAGTACTGAAAATTACCTTCTTCCTTTTGCGATGATTCACTTCTCATCACGACTGAGTGACGCGCACACCTGTGACCACGAATGAATCGAGCTTAGGCAGTTCCAGGTGCATATTAATTTAACACAAAAGGTGTAGCCGTAGAATGTATTCCATAGTTTCCTAATGTTAAATGTGCTGTACATTGTCACGAAGATTATGGTTCCGTGACTAATATCAACGCGTTTTGAATTGGATGATTTGCTTCTTTTACAATAGCTCTTAATCACGATCAATTATAACAGCTGTGACTGCCTAAGACTTGCTCCATTCTGACTGGACTATGAATGCCTTCTCTTTTAGTCTATCTTTTACTGTTCAGACTAGTTTCCGAGTTACTTTACCGCTACCTTATAAATTACGACTAACTTCTTATGTGAACTACGCGGTAGCGTTGTTGGTTGAGGCACTATGCTACAGGCCGGAAGTTCGCGGGTTCGAGTCCCGTTCAGGTGGATTTTTTCAATTTACCTCATCCATCCAGCCTAACTATGGCCCTGGGGTCGACTCAGTCTCTAACAGAAATGNGGGGGGGGGGGGGGTAAAGAGCGGCCGTCGCGTAAGACTGACAACCTTACCGCCCTCTGTGATCCGATTGTCTAGAGAAATTGTGGGAGCTTCAACCTCTCAGAACCCTATGCGACTCCACGGCCTGTTACAGGAATAACTTCCTTTCTTTTTACTTTTTATGTGAATGGCCGCTTATATAACGTAGCAGTGTCCTCGGAAAATGTTTGTTGAATGCTCGTATCCATGGACAGGCATGTTGAAATCACAGCGGCCAGCTGGCTTCCAAGGACTACATCTTTCATTTTCGTATTCCAGAAAACGCGTCCGTCAACTTCTTTCCAAGAAATTGGTCTGCTTGTCACAATGGGATAAGTATACATTCATAATTTCATGTGTTCCGTACTGTTATGCGATGGAGGCAAAAACGAGTATGTATTCTTCCGTCGCTCAGTCGTGGGCTGCGTTCATTCCAACAACGTTAGCATTGCTAACATTGACATTTAAGTGGTAGCACATGTTCAGGTCTGTCACACATGTCTGTGAACTTCTCCGAACTTTTCTTTTCATTTGGATCTCTCCTGCTCAAGAATAGTTGTCGATATTCTTAAACGGCAGCTTTTAAGTTATCGTTGCAAAAACCATAAAATATACGCATATCTGCGTAATCACTGCCTGAATACTGAAATAATATATTTCGTAATATGTTTCAGCAAGGCGTAGTAGAGAAAAACAGTCTATAGGATGAAACTAAGGTCAGCAAAATGACGTATCTATAAACACTTTAATTCAGTACTGAGCAGATTAAGATTATAATTCGACGATGATTATACAGAGATGCGTGCGCATGTTACTGCAATGCAGATGTCTGCACGCGCATTGCTTTGTAGAGTTTCTCAAGAACAATGCTCAAGCGGTTAGTCGCTGGCTTCCCAACGCGGCGGCCCGGGTTCGATCCCGGGTTTGGTCAAGTGGGATTTGTGGTGGACAAAGTGGCGCTGGGGCAGGTTTTCTCCAAGTACTTCGGTTTCCCTTGCCAATCTTCATTCCACCAATTGCTCCACACTCACCCTCACCCATCATCTGGGGCTGGTACAACAGGCCAGAAGTACAAGGGACTTTAGTCCCACCCCACTAGCAATAAAAAAATAAACCGAAGGTGCATGATTTAAGTCGTCCGTAATCTTCAAATATTAATTTAATGTATATCACTAATGTCCGGGCCCTTTTTAATAACGTTCAATAATCCATCCGTTGCAAATAAAACATATGCCCATACAACACTTCTTGACTTGATTAGTAACCTCCCACAATTTGGCCACCTCTTCCAGGGGTCCCTGTATATTATGCTAAAAATCAATTAATGTTTTCATCGATTAACTGAGAAATGAAGATGCATTTTACAACGAAAAAAAATCAAATATTTTATGGGCCCAGAACACCTCATGTAACATAAAATTCAAAGAACCCCTTCACCGAATAAAAATATAATTTATAAATATCACTGGTACGAATATTTACAGGTTATATTTATTATACTCGGAATGAGGCCTGGTTCTAAAGTTCTCATGAACATGTAAGATTTGAGGCTTTCACGGCGGTGACTATAAAGAACGCAGTCTTCTGGGATTTGGCACCGTGTATATGTGGTGTTAACCGACGTTTCGGAGGAACGTATCGCCTCCATCTTCAGGGTATAAGAAATAATATAAGAAATCTGCAAAGCGAAGAGACCGTGGGAACCGGTAAAAGCAGTCTGTCTCTTCGCTTTGCAGATTTCTTATATTATTTCTTCTACCCTGAAGATGGAGGCGTTGCGTTCCTCCGAAACGTCGGTTAAGACCACATATACACGGTGCCAAATCCCAGAAGACTGCTTTCTTCTCATTAACATATTCGTAATATTTCCACGGACTGGCATTGCGCTTAAGCGAATTGCTCTACAAGGCATGCTGACTCCAAGCTCGTACAGTCCATGTTCCTGTTGCGTTCCGGTAAGGTTACCTGGAAGAGCCTCTCTCCTGTAAAAGCGAATATTGTGTTTCAAACAGAAAGGAAACAAATATCGTTTCTTGACAAACCTTGCATTATGCTTGAAGAGCGACTGCTCTTGCGCGTTCTCCCACTGCATTATGGTTACTACGAAGGTCTTTGAATTAAATTCAGACTACGGCGATCCTAAAGTCCTGTGGTCTTCCGTTAAGAAAGTACAAGCGAAATTTCTGGATTATGAACCCTAGTCGCTACTGCTCTGGATATATTTGGTTCCTAACACTGGTAGCGAGAATTTCTCTTTTCTTTGCGGATTCACATATTATTTGCCGGGCGATATATATACATAGACGAAGGAGGCCCAAAAAACGGAATTTGTTTATAAAAAACCTGTATTTATTTTTACGTGACAAAACTTCAATCCCCTTCAAAGTACTCTCAATTTGATTCAATGCACTTGTCCAAACGTTTTTTGTCATGGCTCAAAATATTTTTTAATTCATTGCTGGTGATGCCTTTTAGTACTTTCGTCGTTTTTTTTTCTTTACGTCTTCAACATCAGCAAAACTTTTCCCTTGAGATCTCTTTTCATCCGAGGAAATAAAAAAAAAAGTCGCACGGGGCAAGATCGGGTGAGTACGGGTGGTGACGCAAGGGTGCCATGCCATTTTTGGTTAAAAATCGCTGCACACTCAGCGCTGTGTTGGCAGGCGCGTTGTGATGATGAAGGAACCATTCACCTGTTTGCCACAAATTGGGACGTTTTCTCCTTAAACTGTTATGCAACCTTTCAAAACTTCAAAATAATAATTCTGGTAGACTGTTTGACCCTGGGATACAAACTCCGAATGCACGACGACCTTTGAATCGAAGAAGCAAATGAGCATTGTTTTCACAATTGACTTCACTTTTCGTGCTTTTTTGGGACGTGGAGAATTGGGACCTTTCCATTGGCTGGACTGATACTTTATTTCAGGATCGTAACCGTAGCATCAAGATTCATCTCCAGTTATGACCTTGGAAAACAAACCAGGATAGGTTTCCTAGTGCTACTTCAGAGCATGGCATGTCGTCAGGCAATTGTCTCCCTGATCAGGGGTCAGCAGGCGAGGCATGAACTTCGATTAAAGTCGTTTCATGTGAAATTCTTCGGTTGAAAATCGCTGACAGGAACTCCATGCGATCCCAGTACGTTCCACAAGTTCGTCAATCGTCCGCCGGCGATCTTCCAGAATGATTTGACGAATTTCTGTCACGTCTTCATCAGTTCGGGCGGTCGAAGGACGTCCACTTCGAGATTGATCATCAGTTGATATTTCACCACGTTTGAAACGGAAGGACCATGCGTAAATTTGTGTTTTACTCATGGGGGCTTCCTTGTATGCTGTTTGTAGCATAACCGTTTCTGTTGCTGTTTTCCCCAAAAGGAAACAAAACTTCACAGCAGCACGTTGTTCGTGTGAATCAGCCATAAAAAATAGACGAATTAAAAAAAAAGTCACTTGCAAACAATTCACCAAACACTAACGCAAACTTCTCTGATGACGACAGCCGGCATACTGAATTAGGAAGGTGATACAGATAACCGCCTAGCGGCGGAAGCCTATACTACAAGCGCCCCACCTTCTAGAACAAATTCCGGTTTCCTTTGGGTTCCCCTTGTATATATATGATCTTCTATCAACAAATCAACCTTCAACAGATTAAAATCCAACCGAATTTAACTTCAAAATTACAGTCAATAATCGAGTAAGATATACACGTATATTCGTAGATGTAATCTGTCTCCTATTTATGAGCAAGAATACATGGCGCCTTTCGCCACTTGATAGTATGGTTGTTACCATGTCCACTGCTTACAAACGGTTACATATTTTCCTGCGACTTCCTCCCAAATTCTCGAATTCACTATCACGCTTGACTTCGTCTCCGTTCCGTCAGTTAGCCAAAAAAAAAAATAGGGGAAGGGGATGTGCGGATGAACGCGAACACAATGTGAATAGATAACATAAATAAATTTCGATACTGACCCCTCTTCCTAACTTAGAAATAGCCAAGTCGGTAAAATTACTTGCTATTAGCTGGACGAATGACTCGAATCCGGGCAAGGGGAAGGAATTCTGTTCTTCGTTACTCTGAGACTGGATCAAACGCACACTCAGTCTCATATCCATCGGGTAGAGCTCGATTACTATGTGATGGCACAAATCCGCGCGGAGGGGAAATGATGCGGAAAGAGAACAGCGGAGCCCGTTATGAGCCACTCGAACGCAGGCACTGGCGGAAACTAACTGCCAGCATAGAAGTAAACTGTCTACCCCTCACACCTGCTGTAAGAGAATATGGAATAGTCTGTTCCTCTCATACGTGAAAATTTTCTTCTTCGCATGTTCCACCACATTGTAACTGAGCGCTAGAAGGGAACTTGCACGTGAAAGGAGCGGCTGGGGCTCGAAGATGAATATTGACCTCCATTTAATATTGAGGTCTAGAATGAGAAAAAAAAATTGTCTATGGCCCTTATACATCTTTAGTAAGACCCGTCCACATTACTCGTGCTCGTGTGTCAGAAGCTCACTGCTGCCCGAAAATCAGGATCTGGAGCTGATATCTGTTGTGAATAAATGCGAAGGCTTTGTATGCAAACAAGTTTGGGCGTCCACTTCGTCAGCTCCAGATCCTAATCTTCCGGCAGCAGGAAGCTTCTGACGCACGAGCACGAGTAATGTGGACGGGCGTTTACACAGACCTTAGGCACAGGAACCTTCTACCTTAAAGTGGCAGGATTTTAATTTAGGTTCCATATAAACATATTGCCACGTGTATTAGTGAACTAGTCGCTTCCTACGACTCGCAGGGCTACGGTGGAGGTATTCGACCCGGCTTCCACACGAGCTACTTGGCTTGTGTCCTCGTTATATAACTCCTTGGCACAGACCACGCAGAAAACACCGTTTCCAATAGTTCCTCTACTGATGCGGGTAACTCGTTGCCGTGACAACCTGTTCGTTTCGCGGTTGCTACGTAGGAACGCTTCTACACGGTAGAGTATAATAGAATAAATTCAGACCACAGGGATTGTCATTATCAACTTCATTGTAACCGCCGGACCTCCGGCCTTCTTAAGAGCTGGTGAAACAGCGGGGACATAAGGTGTATATATACGGCCAGGGTAAGTGAAAAAAAAATTGTTCCTGTGCTTCATTAAGCACCACGCCATGAAGACGTATGAAGGACTGGAAGTATGGCTCCAACTTTCTTGACCTCAACAATAGATGGAGGTGAGTTGTCAGTTTCACGCCACAAACGCTTTATTTCCGTGGAAAGAGACCATGGTATCCATTCAACAGGAGACTGGGTGGAAACCATAATCGGTCTGGACACTGTGGAATAGAGAAAATCTCTTTGCCTCTACCGGGAATTGAACCCAGGCCATCCAGCTTGCAGCTCATCCTGTACCGACTGAGATATCAGAAGGCAATAGCCCAGTGTTCTTCAGTATCCGAAAGTCTTTGTCGTTGACCGCAATATGAAAAAAAGCACACGTGTCGAACATTGTCTTTAAAATTTTATAGATGGACTTCCAAAATCTACCGAAGTTACGTTCGGGCCAAAACGGGAAACAAAGAAGGATATACTTTTTCCCCTTTATAGTACTGGTAACGACAAAGAATGTAAAGGTATTTCATATTTCAATCGTAGGCGTCCTAGATTTCTTGGATATGACAGACTCAGATTAGAAACCTCATTAGCGATAAGGTATTTCCTGTTAGTCAAGAAAGTAAATCCTTCATCAGAAGGTTCCTTGGCTGGTGCTGGAACGCGGAGAGTTCAGAACTGACGGCATCAGCAAAACTCCTACAAGGGCTCTGCTGAGGTGCGGCTTTACTAGATTAAACAACATTCGTGTTTAACTGGGGGCCATTTCAAGAGGACAACGATCCCTAAAGCTGCTTGGATGAACACCAAAGGAGTCTTGCATATATTTTAGCTTAATACTTAGCGACACATTGTCGTTTTTCAGATCGTGGACTTTTTCAGTAAGAAAATTAACTCCGTCTATGACAGATTGTCGATTATGAGGACATCATTAAGACGAACTGTCTACAGTTAACCATAATTCAATTAAGTACTCATTTATATTTACTGAAACTTAACAGCCCAAACGTAAATTGCAAAGTGAGCACGAGTAAATAATAATAATAATAATAATAATAATAATAATAATAATAACAATCATAATAATAATAATAATAATCCGTGCCATTTTTTACAGTTACAAACAAAACAATTCTGACTCGATGACATATGTGCATGACTCCAGCACGATAATCCAGTTCCTAAAATTGCATATAATTTTTAGATCACAAGTATACTAATATAAATTACCTGAAAATGATAACAAAATAAGATTTGTAGGAGCGAAAGTCTGCAATAGGATTGCATGCTGTATAAGATCTAGCTGGAAGTCCTTATCTAACCGCTAAATTGAATGAAAAATTATATATTTTAAGTCTCCTCTCCTTCCCCAAATCTATGCAAGCCTATCTGATTTACTGCCATGGCGAAAGAAAAACGCAATGGCGAAGTACACTTTGACATCGAAACAGGCATAATGCAGTTTATTAATGATTAATTAATGCTGTTTCAATGAGTAACTGTGAACAATAATATGCTACTACATGGGCGACATATTCGGCTAATACACTTTATGTCAGTTATATATTTTCGAGTCAGAGATGAGATGAAGTGAGGATTGTGTGCGCGCTGTGGTCAGTGGTCTGCTACCGTACATAGTGCATATTCCTGTCCGCAGAATTACAAGGTTTCGACCTCATTCTCTAACACATCAGTTCACGACCTTCATATTTCTCATAGAAGCTAGAAAATATACAAGAGCGAATTACGAGGCATGTTGTCACTGATGAGGGCACATACCACTGTAATAACAGTATCGCACAGCAGATAGCACAACAGATGCCGTGTTTCAGGGAAAAATAAAAGTCTCAACACTGGAACTCCACATAAGTACACAGGCACTCAACTCCGCCAGTAACTTCTTATAAAGCGTGATGGTGATTGGAAATGCTCTGCAATACTTTAGCATGAAACACTGAATTTAGGAGCCTTCCCCAGGGGTAAAGCGGCCGGGGCGTGAAGCTGACCACTCACTTCAAGCTAGTGCCGAGGTCAACAGAATGTGGATCTATACATCCACTCCCACATGTGCCTTCATGGCGTAGTGTTTAATTCGCTGAGCACAGGGACAACTTTACCTTTGCCTTGCACTGAATTAAAAAAAAATACTCGTATGTTTACATCTTATCTTCTACTGAACTAACGGATCTCATTTCCGCAGTCATCGGAACTCCATTCTTTCATGTATCATCTCCTAGGACACCTGACAGATAAGAAAAATTCACTGAAATTACGTATGAGTAGATAGGACGAATTTATCTGGCTCAGCATAGGGACCATTAGCAGGCAGGACTTGATACTGAAATGCCAGCTTTAGCAAATGTCTATATTTCTATTTTCCATTGGCTCAAACAAACTTCTAATGAAGACACTGCTTCATTAACCTAGTGTGTTAGTCAGTCAGCCAATTGGTCAGTTAAGTCGGCATATTTAGGAAAGACGGCTCTTCACAGTCATCAGATGCCAGTTCATGTGGTATCTGAGCTGAATAATGTGGCAGTGAAACAATTTTCCTCCAAGTACTTCTGTTTCCCCTGCAAACTAAAATTCCAAAAAATGCTCCATTTCTCCCATTTATCAGCTGGAAAATTAGATCACTTGAGGTCTAAGTATCCAGGAACTGAGTCTCACCACATCCTAAGAATAACAGAAACATTATTTTGACACAGTTTTTAAGGCATCAGAATTGTTTCTTCTGGATGGTAACAACTTCAATAAATTTGATTCATCCGTGAAGTGTCGCAAGAAATAATATCTGAAGGTGTGTAAGAACTGGATAACTGGAAGAAATCAAGTAGGCGAGTCCAATAGGAGATGAGGATTGTTCTGCCAGGTGTATCAGGGGAACACACAGCGGGCTGTTACTGTGAGACGGCACACTGTAGATCGTTCTTTGATGAAGGAGTTCCACTTTGATGGCTGTAAAATAATTTCATTGGCGATGTCACTTTCACAACATCGATCTACATAACTAAGTAAAAAAACATTTGTATTTCCTAGCTTTCGTTTTATACAAATCGACAACCAGAATTGCAGGATTTAACTTACGTCATTACGTTCTCAAAATAACAGCAGAATTTGTAATGTTAGGCTGAATATAAGATTAGGTAGGTAAATTTGTCCCTGTAGTTAATTAATTAAGCACCACGCCATGAAAACGAAAGGGGGGGGGGTGGAAGTATAATTCCATCATTCTATATATAAGGATTATTTCGAGGTGAGCGGTCAGCTTCAAGCCTCACGCATTTTATCCCGAGAAAAGAGTTTCCGGTACTTGGCAGGAGTCTGGGTGGGCCCCAAAACCAGCATAAGATTAGATAGAGGCTGAGTGTGTATGAAAATTAATGAGACAAAATTCTTAAATCAGAAGGCATGGGTCTGGTGTCTTTGAAACCAGAACGCCACTGCATCAAGCCTGGCCGAATTGGTCGGTACAAAGTCGTATTTTGAGACCGTCAGATCAAAATATGAAATTGTGATTTGCGATTTGTGGGCTGTTTCATAAGGTCTTTCCATCTGGTCAAGAGACTTTGGTTCCGGGGCTTTTCAAAATAGAGTTGATTGTCAGATACTCCGGACTGAAAGAGAAACTCCAAGCCCTCGCTAGGTATTGCAGAGGACTGAGTATGGGAAAGTCACTCCGCTCCCTCGTCATATACAGCCATTTCCAGCTACAAGGCCAAACAGAACAAGCAAATGGTTCCTTTTCAGCTTACAAGAAGCTCATATAAAATTGTCAAAGTTTCTGCGAAATCAAGAAAACTCGCGAATTTATGGCTGTGAGACTGAGTAAGAAAGACAGGATTCATGTAGTCAGCCTAAGAGGACATCTACACAGTCTCAATTTCCAAAAATAAATCACAAATCTTGCACATTGAAGAGTACCGGCATGAATTCGAACGAAAGGAAAAACATCATGCTGTTGCTGTCTGTCGGAATAGAGATGTCATCGGGGAGGTAAAGTGCAGGAAGACGTACAAATTACAGCACGCTCAGAGAGCAAAGGAGAGGGCGACCGTGCCCCTGACATCTCTATCACAGCAGGTATTGGATTATGCATCACAGAGGATGTCTCGACGGCTCGACCAATCTGTCCCAACTTTGCGCGTAAAGATCGGGTCCTGAAACGTCACGAGGAGGTTTGAAGGATGTCCATGAAGGGAGAGAAGAGGTAGCATGGAGGTCTCTATCTCGAGGCGTAGAGGCCGGCTTGTAACCCTGAAGACATCCATCCCACCCAAACCAATAAGGAGGGGGTATCTATGTAAATGAAAAGAGAGCGTGGTTGACGTCTGCAGCCCGAGGCTTAGGAGGCTGGCTGGTAGCCTCAGATGTCATCGAACTTGTCACATCACATTGGATTTGTGATCACAAAAAGGACACAATTTTCCCAACGATCTTCCTTAATTTTGCTAGTTTTCATACTGGTCGATATAGCGACTAGCTACAGGCTGGATGACCCGAGGGTTCGGAGTTCGAGTCCCGGTAGGATCAAGAATTTTTCTGCTCTCCACGTCGTTGAGACCGGCTCTGGCGTCCATCCAACCTCCTATTAAATGGGTATCGGGGGCTCTTTCCCCGGGGGGTAAAGCGACCGGGGCGTGAACCTGACCACTCACCTTCAACTAGTGACGAGGCCAAGAAAATGTGGAGATATATACAACTACTCCCCCATACGCCTTCATGACGTAGTTCGTAATTACTTAAGCACAGGGACGACTTTACCTTTTACCTGCCTAATTTGAATACTGCACGGATTTCATTTGCACTTATACTACTCAGGATAATATTAAGTTGGATTTCAGAGAGAATGAATGTAAGAAGCAGAGGTTAATGGAAATGACTAACAATTTTCTACGTCCTACGTCCTGTAAAATGTAAAATGGCAAAGTTGTCCTTGTGCTTAATAAATTAAGCACTATGTATGTGTAAGTATAACTCCACGTTCTTGAGCTCGGCATTAGACGGAAGTGAGTGGCCAGCTTCATGCCACTGCCGCTTTACCGCCCCCCGCGGGAAAGAGCTCCTGTTGCCATTTGGATAGAAGGCTAGCTGGGCTCCAGAGCCGGTCTACACGCTGTGAAGATAAAAATCTTTCCCCTGTCGGGAATCAAACCCCGCCCGTCCAGCCCATAGCCCGTCGCTATACCGACTGAGCTATCCCAAGTATTTTATATGCTGTCCTTTCGTGACACTGGTGCTAAACATCTAAGTTCTGCTGGGTTTCGAAGTAACAGATCAACTACTGATTAGAATTTTTGCATTCGTCAAATATTGGAGAAAAAATGTGAGAACCTTCGCAGGAGAACGAGAGTACAATGAGACAGTACATCAGCTATTTGTAGACTTCAAGAAGGCCTATGATTCAGTTAGAAAGGAAATATTGTACAATATTCTCATAGAGTTTGGGGTGCCCATGAAATTAGTCAGGCTGATTAAAAGTGTTTAAAGGGAACGTATAGTAAAGTCAGTAAAGGTAAACATGACTGATACTTTTCCAACCCACAATGGTTTAAAACAAGGAGATGTTTTATCGCCACTGCTCTTCAACTTTAATTAGAATATGCCATTAGGAAGTTCACTAAAACCAGGTGGGACTGCAACTAAATGGGACGCATCAGCTGCTGGTCTATGCCGATGATGTGAATCTATTGGGAAATAACATAGATACCATAAAGAGAAACACACAAAACTTAATTGACACTAGTAAGGAAGTTGGTCCAGAAGTAAACGCAAAAATGCGGAGCAAAATCATGATATAAAGATAGGTAACGGACGTTCTGAAAATGTGGGACGTTTCATATCTTTGGGAACGACTATAACAGATTAAAATCTGATTCTGGAGGAAATTAAGAGGAGACTGAATTCAAAACAATAATTTTTTCTGTGGTTTTGTGTGGGTGTGAAACTTGGTCTCTGATATTAAGGGAGGAACACAGACTGAGGGTCTTTCAGAGGATAATAATTAGAACAAGGAGAGATGAAGTGACAGGAGGCTGGAGAAAACTGCATAATGAGGAGCTTCATAACTTGTATTGTTCTCCAAGTATAATTAGAATGATAAGGTCGAGGAGGATGAGATGGGCAGGACATGTAGCACGAATTGGGCCGAAGAGGAATACAAAAAACTCCATGGTCTTTAGTCCGCAAACGACCTATACCGACCGAACGACCGCCGATTGTTGGCGAAGTTAGTGCCAACTTTTGAGGATAGAAGGTGTCGCATGGTCAGCTGAACGGATTCCCACAGCCGCTAATATCGGTTTTTCTAGACCGGAGCAGCTACTTTTCCAATTGTTCAGCTCAATTATCCTCAAGAGTACTTCTCAGAAAATCTGGTAGCGCCGGGAATCGAACCCGCGACCTCTGGATCTGTAGCCAGGAATTCTGACCACTGGACCACAGAAGCGGTCGCCGAAGAGGAATGCATATA
Source organism: Cryptotermes secundus (assembly GCF_002891405.2). Lineage (NCBI taxonomy): Eukaryota > Metazoa > Arthropoda > Insecta > Blattodea > Kalotermitidae > Cryptotermes > Cryptotermes secundus. The sequence goes on along the minus strand of NW_019729209.1, from coordinate 718,319 downwards.
GGATTCTGATGGAAATCCCAGAGGGAAAGAGATCACTAGATAGATAAAGACTTAGGTGGGTGGATAATATTAAAATGGATCTTATAGATATAGGATGGGGAGATATGGACTGCATTCATATGGCTCAGGATAGTGACCAGTGGAGGGCTCTTGTGGACACGTTAATGAACCTTCGGGTTCTATAAAATGCTGGGAAGTTTTTAAATAGCTGTACAACTGGCGGTTTCTCCAGAAGGGCTCAGTTCCATGAAGTTAGTCCGTGTATTTCTTAATATCATAAATGGGTGATTCCTAACTGACCATTATGGCACAAATATTTCGTATGTCTGTATGTAGTTGTCTGTCATGTCAAAGTCTTGCAAGGTGTTCATGAGTTGAGAAACGAGAAAGAGAGCCTCTAATATCCTATTAAGTTTCCGCATAAGGATATAGAACATTTAAATTGAAACAAATTAACGTAAGTAAGATTTGAGCCTTTCACGGCGGTGACTATGAAGAAAGCAGTCTTCTGGGATTTGGCACCGTGTATATGTGGTGTTAACCGACGTTCCTCCAAATCCCAGAAGACTGCTTTCTTCAAATTAACGTAACTTATACTTTATGTCACTGACCATATCTGTCTTAAATATTCTGTAAGTAACACTTGAGTCAAGCACCTATCCACAGACATGTTGAGGGTATGGATCAATAACGCATGCATTTCTTCATGAGTAAGTTTAAACGCGAGCAGCTGTTCAGCTGAAACCCCAGACATCAACAAATATTTTCAATATATCACTCAATTAATTGAAATAACTCTTATGTTTACATTGAGTTCGAAAAGTTTAGCAATATCACAAAAATGAAACGAAATAAATTTTTCATCATGATTTAACACAGGTACTCACTTTCGAAGTACGATGCTGGACGGGAAACAGAGATTTGCAGAGAGAGGCTTTCTGTCGATTGGGCACAGCTGCTGCACCCGCAGGAAGGTGCTGAGGCATGCCCCGCAGAAAGTGTGTCCGCATGGGATATCCAGAGGTGTCACGAACGGTTGTAAGCAAATGTAGCAAATGAGATCCTCGTCAATTTCCTCAACATAGTCATAGACGTGAGGCTCGTGTGCGGCATGGCTCTGGCCGCAGCTTCGGCACACACTGGTGCCGCCGCTACTGCCCCCGATGCCGCCCCCGGCCCCACTTCCATTCCTGCCATCACTCCCGGAATGTTGGCCTTTCTCCATTGTGGCACCACCTCACACTCCTACCTCATCCCACCTGCAATTAAAATGAAGTGTATGTATAATTCAGGTCATCACCTTTCATCACTTTCTTCTACATTAACGGATTACGCCCTCTCGCCTGTTCCCATGCAGAATTAATTCTGAAATTAAGAATTTTATAGAGAGTTAGTAGTACTCCTTGGACGGTGGATCAGCGCGTTGCAAGGCCGCTACCTACACAGGACAATACAAACACAGAAAAAACGTAGATCTACCTGTCGCAAGGCCAAAACCTACACAGGACAACACACATACAAACACAGAGAGAAAAGTAGACGGACATTCATGGCTTGAGTGAAATTCGAACCCACAATTCCAAGGTTTGACTGGGTGAAGACACTTCATGCTTTCTGCCGCTCGGCCACTGTGATCGGCATCATCTTTCGTAACTCTAATAATGCTAAATGGAACGTAATTAACAAAAATTGATTTCTGTATATGGAGTTAATTTTATTGTATGAAGAGTCATCTGCATTGTGCTCGTGCGATTGTGAACGAAATGTGCAAAGCAACAACATTCTGAAAACGGAATTACAACATCTGATGTTCACATATTGACTTCCATCTTGAGGTGCGGCCATTTTGACGTTTCTGACAAGGCGGAACTTATAAATTCCAATAACGTGAGCATCAAAAGCACCATTTGCATAGTGAGTTTCATGAAACTATTAAGAAATTTGTTTATAATGCAGAGCTAAATATAACTCTAACTCTGGATGTTTGTCGTAAAGAAAATGAAGACACTTTTACGGTTATTTTGTTTTCATGTGAGACAATTCAATATCTGTGGGGAAAAAAATGTGTTTCAGACCTTTCTCTTCGATCCAGTAACATCCTTCGTGTCAGTTATTTCAATGAAACAGAACTTGCTGAAATTAACTCCCAAGGAATAAATGTGAATATCTCCTCATTCTGGCAATTGATGTTTTACAACAGACAACATCAACAACTGCAATTGATGAATATTCGCGATCGAAGCAGTTTCCCTCCATGGAAGTTAAAATGATTAAAGTATAGACTAAGTAAGTAACTAATCCCGTATTACGACTAGAGAGTGAAATTTTACACAAAACAAACTACCATCACTCCATTTAATCCTCGGGCAATTCAGTGGCGCCGGAAATCATTTCCCTGGGATTACTGTGTAAACATAGAAAGTGTTTTCTGTCCGTTTCAATTCTCAAACGCAACAAAGAAAAAATAAACACTACATTCCAAGAACCCGTCAATGTCATGCCTAGTAAGGAGAGATTGTACTCGACGAGAATGTCTGGAAAGGAGCCTATTATAATCCACTTGAATTAGACCTATTCAGATTTTCTCAACACAGATTTGCCAGTCTTCAGGATGTTATTGAGTTATTTTGAAGACAAAATCGTATGAAAATGAGTCTGATTATCATAAAAATTCACAGCTGTTACTGAAGATGTATAAATCACAAGAAAACTTCAAATTTTGGTAAAACAATCAGAGAGGCTTAAGAACTGAACACATGCTGATACACTACCTTTGACCGAAATAACACAATTAAAACTTAGCCAGAAAGTTTTTTTTTTTTGTGGGGGGGGGGTGTTGTAAGACATCTTTGTATTACATGCAATATATATTGGATTTATCGTTACAGTTGCTCGCCCCATAGTACTGAAGCCATATTTATGAAGATGATATGTATTATAATATGAATTATGAATGCCTGTTTGTCCGCGGGGGGCGCCATTTATCTTCTACGAGAGCACTATTACAAAATTTAAAATAATTATAACTCTTGGTAACTTGTGGCAGCAAAGAGTGACTGGCTACAGGCAGATCTTCGGGGTTAAACTAAACAGGTCACACAACGTCAGTCTGCGAGGCCTGCTTCTGTCTATGTGCTTATACAGCAATGCTCGGCCTTTTCTACACTGTCTTGCTTCGGGTTTCATTACGTTTTCGTTTCATATTTCCAGCTTCTCTCCAGGATACAGATGCCTAAGCAGGATTACATCCAATTAACAGCAATGTCCACATCCATAACGAAGGCCGGCTCCAGACAAAGATGACAGAACTGAGGGTGGACACACTCTGTCCGCATAAAAATGAGCGTTCGTTCAGTTTAAACAAACGGTTGGTGCGTGACATAAAGAAGAAACAAAGGGGATTTTGTCTCATCTAGCTATCTGAAAGGAAAGCCAAACGCAATTACTTTGTCAGGCAGAATCAATGCCAGTGTCCAGGAACAACACAACTGCCTACTACTCAGCTCAGGATCGAGTTTTAGGAACGTAACCTTCAGCCCAACAGCAACACCCGGGACGAAATAAAGAATGTTTGGCAAAATTATACTGGAAAGGTGAAGAAGGAAACAGCACTTGCGTCGAGACAATGCCAAGCATCTATGCCCGACTATTAGTATTTACAGTCATTTCTTAATTAATCATCGCTATGCTGCTGGACCACGTTATCTATCTGTATCTTCTAACGATGCTGCAGATGTTATGTGGAGTCAGGCAAACTGATGATTCTGAACTCGAAGGATGTGTAAGATATTTCCGTGGCCTGTTCAAGCAGTCGTGTAGAGGAATTTAATTTCAGTCGACCTTAAGATTACGACATTTTGGGAGGGGAGTGTAATTGTGTTGTTTGGTAAAATAAGTGCGAGGGTTTCAGAGAAACCTATTGCTTCCGCCTTCAGAGTAGTCAGCCTGAATGGTGTTTAAAAATAATTAGTATCAGAATGACCAGAAAGGTAACAGAGATTCATGTTCGGAATTTAACACCCAACTGAAAAATTTCGTGTTAAATGCGGGTTCATCTATACCATTGGTAAATAGGTTTGTGCCGTTAGTAGGCAGAAACATACGAAATAATATGTCGTCACATCCAAGAAGACCGCAAATTTTACTAGCTTTTTCACAAACATCTGATTTGCTTCATGTTTTTAGATATATAAAACGTACTGCTATATTTCACAGAAGAGTTTGAGCCTTCCCACTAAATCTACATCTGTGTGTGTGTGTGTGTGTGAGAGAGAGAGAGAGAGAGGCCACGACAACTTGGAGATATCTCGTGAGTAAGTAATTCAGTCTTCCATTTTTGATCTGTGGAGAATACATTCCCCGGGCGTCCCTTTGCATTCCTGCAGTAATGCACACTGGCTAAACACATCTCATTTTTAATATGTCAGTACGTGCTCCCGCTTTAGTGTGTGCCTTTTTGCCTTTCCCCGTGGTCTTCTCACGAGAATAAAATGTGCAAATGCTTTGAGTTGCTTGCAGGATTTCCTACATGGGTTGTAGTCATATAACTGAGATGCGGACAAGATTTCCTTACGGAGGTCGAAGCGATAAGTGAAATAAGTTGGCTGTCACAGATCCTCAGTGTGTTCCGTTGAAAGAGAAATTAAGCAGGAAAATACATTCTAAGGCAAACACAGCAAAGAAGAAACGTATGGAAGTACAGACGCTCCTTATCGCTGAAACTTCAGAGAGTCAAATTCCGATTAACTGAAACAGTTAGGCAACAGCAACGGTTAAGCCTATGGCATCAGAGAATGGAGTGAGGCAGGATGGTTATTTTGCTGTTTTCCCTTTCCTGCCACGGATGTAGAAGAGAACAACTGAAGATGAAATGAAATTTACTCGATACTGTTATGAGCCGGGATAGCGCAGTCGGTATAGCGACTAGCTACGGGCAGGACGACCGGGCGATCGGATTTCGAGCCCCTATGGGCAACATTTGTCGCTTCTCCAGGTC
>NW_019729209.1:686708-713207 GCF_002891405.2 Cryptotermes secundus | reverse complement strand
GGGGGGTAAAGGGCGACCGGAGCGTAAGGCTGTCAACCATAGCGCCATCTATGAGCCGACTCTCTAAAGAAGAAGTGGGACCCTCAACCTGTCACAAACCCATGGGCCTTCACGGCCTGTTACAGGGATAGCTTTACCTTTACCTTATAATCCGTTCAGAATAAGCAGAAGAGTCAGAGTCATGTGGTCTGATGGCTTTCGCAGCCATGAGACCCGCGGGACTCGTAACCAAGAGCCACGGTGCCGACGATGGCCAGCAGCAGTTTAGTAGTCAGTCAGTCAGTCAGTCAGTCAGTCAGTCAGAAGAGTTGCCTTATGAATGCATATTCCCTTTCACCAATGCTTCATTGTTTATCGCCACGCTTATACAAAAGGAATGCTTCGTGTACCGAACAACTACCAATCAATGACAAAATATTTCGCAATACCGTTTTTGAAATATAAATTGTTATGGTCGTCTAGCAACCATACCAAAGACAAAAGAATGGGGAAAGCTATGAAATGATTTTACGGGTATATATAAGCTTGGTTCCAATGATAAATAATTTATTTTCATAGTGTGCATTCTAATGTGTATCACTAATTATAACAAGGTAAGGTTTCCGTAAACACAACAAAAGTGGTTTTAAAATCAGTGAATAATAAGATTTAATTTTATTTTCTACCGTTACATGTTTCGGTCCTCATGGGATCATCATCAAGCAGTATTATGATCGTACGGCTAAAGTTATTGATAAATAATCTGCCGTCATTGTATCTTACCACAAATTGCGTCCATTTTACACCAAGGTCAGAAACACATCCATACACTCAATCTCCTGTTTCATGCTTTACTCTGATATAATCTTTCATTTACCAAATATTATTTTTAATGGATTTTAACTACAGAAAATTTCTATATTCTCTACTTTAATGATGATGATGATGATGATGATGATTAATAATAATAATAATAATAATAATAATTTGAGTTCCTTTACTTGCTTGCCAGCCACGAGTGACCCATAACATGCTAGCACTGAAAGTGTACAGCTTCTTTCCATGAGACTGGACCCATAATAAAATAATTTCCTTTATTCATTCTGAAGGACTGAGAAACTGCTGTCAACGAACGCAGAGAAGACAGGTGGTGTACGGTCCGAGATGATGATGATGAAAATAATGATATTAATAATAATAATAATAATAATAATAGTTTGGAACCAAACTAAATGTATTCAAAGATAAATTCTTCATAATTTAAATACTCAAATAATATTCTCCTAGTCTATTTTATGGATAAGTATCACAAGGAGACAACTTCAGTAATTTTGAAACATCTTTCTACAGGAGGGATTAGTGACAGCGCAGTCGGTATAGCGACTGGCTACTGGCTGGACGACTGAGGGGTCGGAGTTCGAGTCTCGGTATGGTCAAGATTTCTCTCTTCTTCACGTCGTCCAGGCAGGTTCTGGGGTCCGGGGGTAAAGCAGCATGGGCGTGAAGCTGACAACTTACCTCTAACTAGTTCCCAGGTCAAGAAAATGTGGATTTGTACATCCACTCCCCCATACGCCTTCATGGCGTAGTACTTAATTAGTTAGGCACAGGCACAACTTTACCTTCACTTTCTACAGAAGGTCTCAGTTGCAGACCATAGTACTGTACGGGCCATACACAACAAAATCTGTCGGACTAAAGCTGTGGATCGGGGTGAAACGGTAATAGGGGGAAGATGCCCATTTTCTCTAGTTAGGCAGCATGGTACCAGAAGGCGACAAGAGGCAGTTTAGCGGTCCCTGGCGTCAGTTCGAAGAGAGGCAGATCACCGGTACAACTGTGCGACCACTTTCTCGAGTTTAAGGGAAAAAAGTCATGGTAGATATTAAATTGATCACGTTAAAAATGTTGCAGACGTATTTTAAAGTAATAACATTGATTGAACTGTAAAAGGAATAGTTTAGTTTAGTAATTAATGCATATTTCAAAGAAACATTGCCATTCATTCCGGCTCTGGCGACGCCATGTCAAGTCATGTGACTGCTGGAATCACACCCCGATCCTAGGAAGAGATGTCATTCCTACTTCGGGGTAAGACTCTAGTTCAAAAGTTCATTGCTTTTCGTTTTTACGCACATAATACCTAGAACCTATATCCAGGACCTCTAAGATAAGTCAGTGAAGGGAGGATAGAAACCGACCCAATCAAGGCCATCTTTGAGGACATTAGTCCTGTCCCTAATTTGATTCCAGTACCGAAATGGAGGAAAGAAACGGCTACAGTGCTCACAGACAAGGAACAACTAAACAAACTCCGTGGTTTTAGCCCGAAAGCGAACTATACCAACCGAGCGACCGTCGCTTGTCGGCGAAGTTAGTGCCAACTTTAGCGGATAGAGGGTGTCGCGTGGTCAGCGCAACGAATCCCCACGGCCGTTAATCTCGCTTTTCTAGACAGGAGCCGCTATTTTTCCATTCAACCAGCTCCTCAATTATCAGCACGAGGCTGAGTGGACCCCGTTCCAGACACACTACTTCTCAGAAAATTTGGTAGCGCCGGGAATCGAACCCGGACCACTGGATCTGTAGCCAGGAACTCTGACCATTAAAGCAGGCAAAATTGCGTCGGCAGAAAGCTGCCGGTTTAGAGCAAAATGTGTCTTAGGTGTGTTTCCCGAACCAAGGCAACAAAGAGCAATAACAATGCCTGTGTAGTGTGTGAAGTCAATTGCTATGACAAAAGTAGGTCCCGAGTAGACTGGGTATAGTGTATTACATGCAAAAGTGGCTGCATAATTCTTGCGCTAATGCAAAGGACATGAGTGATAACTGTGCTGATTAGCAAGAAACACCGCGCGAACAAATGAGAAAACAATGACAAGGAAATATACAATGTTCGACGATACTTTTATATTTTTATTGTGACCATTATTACTCACCATGTTGGAATAGTTAGAAGGACGATTCTATGTTATTTTGTACGTTGCCATCTTAACTCAACCCCACTGACCTCTTACCGCGATGCTCTGGGAGAGATGCCTAAAATGTCAAACTCTGAGGAAGAATGATAAATCGGAAATACATTCTTTTTTGGTGGTGTGCACTGGGTTATAACTCCAAAATATGCCAGTTTTATATGAAGTAAAAAATCCTAAAATTGTACCCTATGTAGCATTCAAAGGCAGTTCCACTCTACGTCAGATGTATTAAGAATGACAAATTTATATGTCCGGATAATCAATTGATGATTACATGATTATAAGAATGCCGTCTACTGGGATGTGGGGCGCCGTGTAGATCTTGTTTTAACTGTTGTTCCTCCGAAACGTCGGTTTACACAAGATCTACACGGCGCCACTTCCCATAAGACGGCATTCTTCATAGTCACCGCCGTGAAAACCTCAAATCTTACATTATAAAATTATATTACTTTCGACATTTAATCAAATAATTTTCCTTGGGAGTAAAGCGCGGCCAGCGCGTAAGGCTGACAAACTTACCGCCATCTTTGAGCCGATTGTCAAGGTAATGTGGGACCCTCAACGTCTCACAACCCTATGGGCCTTCATGGCCTGTTACAGGGATAGCTTTACTTTACTTTCTTGACATTTAATCAGTGCCACAGAAATAAGTAATGCCATTGATCTATCAGTTAAAGGTTATAAAATTTAGCTTGTTATTTTATATAAGCTCTATTTATATTGTTGTCGAGAGTATTTAATGATTTTAGTTCATACTGGTTCGAGGAATGAGTACAGTGAATCACTTTAATATTATTGACTCGCTAGGCTCGCTCATCAGTTCGTACCATACAACGTATGTCTTGCAGAAATTTACGTCGATCAAAATGTAGAGAGAGGCAACAGGAATGGGGTGCCACTCTATTTAAATTTTTCTAAAACATAATAAACTGTTAATGTATTTCCCGAAATCCAATTGCAATGGCTCCGTTCTCTATCAGGATTGGCACACAAGTGGCCGGGGGAGAGGAAATCAGTGCTCAGTCCATTGTCACAATAAAAGAGTTTCCTCCGATATCGAAAATGAATAGCTGACACGTCTGCCCTTTTTATACAAATGAATGGATTTTGGATCCACCTGTTTTAATGCAGAGCCATACATCATAACATGTAACCAGAATGCCCTAGCCATAGCACAGAACGGTCATTTAATGACCCGACATTTTAGTAGCCATCTGAAGCTTTGTATGTCAACAAACATTCCGCTACTAGCAAACCTCACCCCATTGCATGGTTTGTATGATACATTTCCTATGTGTATACATTCAAAGTTTTATTAATCTTCTGATAGCACCAAACGACCATTTGGAAAATTATTTTTCGACTGAATAGATCAGAAGTTATGGGATTTTTTTTTCAATTTCCACGTTATGTGTTGGTATATATGCTTTGTCATAGCGAGAATAGTGAAATTCTTATCAAAATGGCAAGGTTTCGTATGTATCTGACGATCTGTATACATCACATCTTGGAATAGCGTAAATAACAATCCTGCACAGAGAGAAAAGGGCGGTCATTCAGTGTAAGAAATCCTTCTACTAAATAATACACGGATGTTAGCAATGCGCACTGAGAAGGACAAGCAGTGGCCTGTTACATGCTGAACTCTCACTGCCGAGACTCGAGTAGAATTCAGAGCAGTTCATGTAGGATTTGTGGTGGACGAAGTGGCAAAGTGGCAGGTTTTCTCCACCAATCATAATTCTGGTACTGTTCCATTCTCATCTACTACCATCTTTCATTTGAACGATATGTTAAACCAGTCAATAAATTTATAGTGCTCAAATGGATCTCCACTTCCAACGCAACACTTAGCTGGAAAATTTTGTGTGTTGAAGTTCGGGGACAAAAAGGATGTGCTAAAATTGTATAAAAATGGATCTTAGGATAGACGTAAGGCGTTAAATGGAGCTAAGAAGTGAAAGATACGGAGCAGTATCAGACACGTGCCTTATGTTTCTACAGTAACAAATTATTTCCTTCACAGTCGAGTAGAAGCAGCTTACTCTTTGAACAACCTGAATCCGGGCGGTACAGCGATTTAACCATCGGTCCACCGGGCTAAGTTCAGTTACAGCTGTGTCGCTTCCATACTACTTAATGGTTGCTGTAAGACCATGTGTTGGAAATAAAGATGAAATTCCTGCAGCAACGTGGCCTTCCTGGTTTACTGTTTAGTGGTGGAGTATACACTAGAAAAAGTAAAACGTAAGGTAAAGTTGTCCCTGTGCTTAATTAATTAAGCGCTGTCATGAAGGCGTATGGAGGAGTAAATGCAGAGAACATTTTCTTGACCTCGGCACTGGCTGGAGGTGAGTGGTCAGCTTCACATCCCTGCCGCTTTAACCCCGGGAAAGGACCTTGATACCCATTGGATAAGATGCTGGGTGGGCCCCAGAGCCGGTCTGGAAGACGTGGAGAAGAGAATATTCTTGACCCTACCGGGACTCGAACTCAGACCACTCGGTCGTCCAGCCAGTAGCAAGTCGCTATACCGATTGTTCTATCCCGACTCCTTACTAGAAAAAATAACGTTCAGTAAATCATAAAACCCGACCACTTCGTTGAGCGGCCAATATAGGACTCGGGAGTTTTCTCTTCAGAACGGCAACACACTCTACTGGGCCAATCCAACCTCTTATCAGTCCTACACGGATTTCAATTAGTGATTTATTGCTTTGTTGGTGCCGTTTTAACCAGGCACCAACCTAATGTGATCCACAAGGGAGACGGAAAGGTTTAGCATTGGGACTACAGAGATGGGAGGCTTTATATCTTCAGGCGATAAGAATGTTAAAAGCCTTTTGTAATAAACAGGACGTGTCTACCATTTTAGGCGTATAAGAGAGACGGAAAGGTTTTAGGAGCACATGTAGGTCGAAAACAGTAGATTCAGTAGGCACAGATTTACTGCTAATATTGCAGTCTCCACGCTGGGGAGGATGTGATTAGTTTGCATGAAATCCGATACCAACCTACTTAGTTGAATGAATCAATTAGAGGCGGTTTCAGGTCTGTCTACATGCACTGAGGCTGGCATCCAGCTTCTCTTGCGGGCACTTTGACGCCTTCTAATTCGACGGGAAAGGACGTAATTTCGACATATCCACACAAATTATAAATTCGACATACGTGAGAAGAATTTCGGATTGTTTTGAATGAATAAGAAAATCAACTTAAATTCACCGTATACCAGTGTGAATACAAACCCACGGTCACTGCCTACTAATTATTCTACTGAAAATAAACAAGTTGGAATATATTGTAGGCGTTCTTCTTCCCAGCTTCCGCACCCTGAAATCAGTGCTAGTATAAACAGTATGAGCAAATTGCTTTCCCCGAGTTCGTAGCCAAGGTTCACGTATCAAACGGAGAGAGGAAGTGATGTTGAAGCATCACTGAAGGCGACTTGATTCATCCTGGCCCGTCACACTAGAAATAGTATAAAAGATTACAACAACACAGTGTGGCCTGAACAGTTGAACAACGACATTAAAGAGTCCTGTTCTTCAAACAACGGAACCACGACGTGGTACACACTCATCTTCTTTCAAAGAGAAGTATAAAGACACGAAACAAATTGGTTCTGGATTTTAACAAAAAGTTTGTTATACAATACTTTGTAAATAGACTAATTTTAACAAATTTATGCACAACTTAGTAACTGTTAAAGGATATAATTTTTTATATCTATGACATTGTAATAGTAGTTTCTGTAAGTACTGATAAAGACCTATGACATTGTAATAGAAGTTTTCGTGGTCGCGTCCGAAATTAACATGTAAAGGATGAAATATTAAAAAAAAACACATTATCAATCACACTGGTAGGCGCTAATAATCTTTTATGCTATCACTTTCTGGCGCTCAAATCAACCGTTTATCTTATATTTACTCTCTTCCATGATAACCTATAATTAAATCCTACCACTGGAAGAGAATACTGAAGCTGATCGCAGTGAACGCGAGTGAAGTGATCGGTTAGACTACCATAAAGTGTGTGCCAACGGGAAAGTGGCGGGATCACGACTCTGACAAATAAATTATTTCCGAAGAATATACTGAGCATGGCTTTACCGTCAGCATCCATAAAGGCCCGGGGCGTGAAGCTGACCACTCACCTCCAGTTAGTACCGAGGTACAAAAAATGTGGATCCACTCCCCATACGCCTTCATGGTGTATTGCTTAATTAGTTAAGCACAAGGACAATTTTACCTCCATAATGGCCCTAACAGATTAGTATTTGAGAAAATGGGGAACATTTCCTTTGATATTGTACTAAAACTCATGGATCATCATTAGCAATTTGACGACTACGGGTTTTATGACTGCTTAAGAGGCCAATCTCGTCAATGACAGAAAGTTGGTATGTTGAGTCTCCTAGAAAGCGCAACCGTGAAAATTATTTTTGCCTTTTGGTTCGGTCCGACTTGATGGGAAGAGCGTCCGACTCTTCTACCTGCTCCACGCTCGTAAGAATTTTTTTCCTGTGGCGCTACAGCCCCAGTGGGCCTAGGCCTACCTCCATGAAACTCTCCGTTTCACTTCGGTTTACTAGATCTTACACATACGGCAGCACCCCTTGGGCGAGTGATCAGCTCGTCGCAAGGCCTCTGCCTGTAGACAAACACAGAAAAACGCACACAAACATCCATGCCCTGAGTGGGATTCGAACCCAAGATCCCGGCTTCCGAGCGAGCGAAGACAGTGCATGCCTTAGACCGTTCGGCTACCGTGACCGGCACGCTCATAAGAATAACCAATGCATATTTATATCTGCATAGATATCCTATTTAACATTACAAAAATAAACATATCTTCGACGGTGGCATGCATTTTACATGCTCCCTTTCTATTCATATCTGCAGCATTGCTTGATTTATAGTTCATTCCGTCTGAACAGAAAAATTGTGTGGTTTGTAATTAGGTGCAATTTTGAATCTAGGCTGCAACAAATAATCAAAATAAATTAGACCTAATTATATCGTAATCAGTGTTTTAGCATACAAGAAAATACTGGACCACAAATGCCTGTGAAATGCAACCTGGTTGAATCCAGAATTAATTTACTTAAGGGTTCGATGCTTAATGTGTGATAAGACCTTACAGTTCTATGAAGACGTCATAACATTCTATAAAAAAAGGTTACTAGGAAATCGTTTAATTATTTAAAGCATTACCTGGTGCCATGACGTGAGAGAGATTTTTTGCGATCAATATAAACATCGGCCATCAAGCTATACCTTGATCCACTTAAATCCAATAATAGGTTCTAGGTTTAATATCTCCTCTATCTTGATCTCCCAACTATCTTCTTTGTATCATGCAGAGGTATAAAGAATCTTCCAAGGCCCGCTCATTTCTTGCACGAGTAAATCCAAAAGAAACCTCCCCCCCACCTCATCATCTCATCATTCATTCATCAGTAATCTGTCAGACGACAGGTCCACAGTCTCTTCCAAAACAGTTCCTCCACTTAATGCGATCTCAAGCTTTGTCCTTCAAATAAAATATCCTATTCTGTCCCCAAGGTCATCCAGCGTCTTCTTACGTCTTCTTCCTTGTCTTCTGGTCGCATACATGGTATCTCTGTTTTTGGAAAGAGACTATCCAGGAAAAGTGATAATGTGGTAGTTTTTCCATTTGCTTTCCACATCGCAGTACAGCAGCCGTTCAAACCACTCTGGTCACGCCTGCTGCTATACGAACTTGAACCATCTCGAGCATCATTTGCTCTGTGCTTCAAGTCACTGCTGATGACGCTGCTTCCGTCATCAGTTTTTGGTTTTTGGTGTCTCTCTTCGTCTGATGCCTACCCTTTGACCTGTCCAGCAAGGAAAGCCCTGCCAGTAGCTACGCTACCGTTGGTATAGCTCTCAAGGTCCTTGGCATTCAAACACCCTCACCACATTAAGGTGGAGACACCAACGAGGGGCTTATCATCTGGCCAATATTAATCATCCTGAGGATAAGCTACTCGTTAGGTAATTCTCTTTACTCCCTTGTAATCACTTCAGGTTTAAGTGGATTTTAAAGGGTTTTGACGATGGTGGATGACACAAAGAATTACTGGGGTTTTGAACTTTTTCCGTCGTCCGGAATTTTAGGTAATAGAGGACTCAACCACTGAGATTAGCTCTTTCTAAGGGGCCCAACTGAGTATGTCTCTTCCTTTCTCACCTGAAGACGGAAACATATCCAGTTTCCGAAACGTCGTGTCCTCTATTACCTAAAGTTCCGGACGATGAAAGAAGCCCAAAACCCCAGTATTTTGGGTTTAGTTCCTAAAATGTTAAGGGCTGTGGTTTCAAAGCGCTTCAGTCCCCCTTCCTCCCTCACAGCGAGCAACACAGCATTGCGGAATATGTTGCATGTAACTGTACTTTCTGCCGGTCACGGTAGCCGAGCGGTCTAAGGCATGCACTGTCTTCGATCGCTCGGAAGCCGGTATTGTGGGTTCGAATCCCACTCAGGGCATGGATATTTGTGTGCATTTTTCTGTGTTTGTCTACAGGTAGAGGCCTTGCGACGAGCTGATCACTCGCCCAAGGAGTCCTACCGTATGTGTAAGATCTAGAAAAAACCGAAGTGAACAGAGTTCATGGAAGTAGGCCTAGGCCCACTGGGGCTGTAGTGCTAAGGGGAAAAAAACTGTACTTTCTACGAGGAAGCTAACGACCCCATAAGCACTCATAATGACCATCTTCAGATGGCAAATAAAAACACATTGAGGAAACTACTATTACTTAAATCATAGTATATCAAGTTCAAAGTTGTCCAAAGTTTTATACAAAGATTTTAATTAGTATAAAATGTGATGAGTTAAAATATCAATAAAGTTCTTAATATTTAAAATTTTAAACCGCTAAGGTCCGTGTCTATGATACTGACTAGTGTGACGGACCAAAATTAATAAAGTTAAATTTCTTATAAAATATTAAAGGGATGTCTAATTGCAAGTCCTAAGCTTAGATGGGATGATGATATTAATAAAACGGAACTTAAGTAACTAAGCCTGAAACTGTGGACCCCAGCTCACTTAGTTCGGTACTCGAACCAGTGGCAAGCTCTTGCGAAACTTCCGGGTTCTTTAAGAGCCCTGGATATCGACTTGCCGGGCTCCATTCATTGTTAATTTCTAAGAAATGACTTTCCTCCGTGAAATTTGTTAATTATCTACGAATGGGAATATATATTGAACAGCTGTGCAACAGTAAGCTTTGCAAGAATGACTCTGTTCCAGTGAGTGAATAACTGAAGAACATAGCAAGAACCTACAGTGTCTACTTTCAGTATGTACCGCACACACCACAATGTACGTACCAAGTAGCAGGGTGGGGAGGAAACTTCTAATTTGTGTTCAAGAGACCATGCCGCAGTTCTTTAGTCGAAACATTTATTCTGAGGAGGTTCTGATAAACCACTGAAAAGAGTTCTAGAATAGTTGGTTAAAAAAAAAAGGCGATGTGAATTTTCACGTGTGCCTTTTCTATTCATCTTGCAAAATTAAAGTCCTACTTCATTATTCTGGAAAATTCTATGGCAGAGCTAGCGTCATTAAACAACCAAGTCATAACGTATTAATGTGTCATACATCCGCCTGTAAACGGATTATTTATAACACGATGTGGTAAATTGATTTTATGTGGTATATAGGATCAAGAGCAATAAACTTGTTTCTCCTAGCCATAAAAACCTGGCCACAGCATGCGTCGTTTTACGACCATGTTTCTAATTAAGTCACTATGCATATAGTATATGACAGTAGTCTTACGGCTTGTAGGTTTTTATACAGTGATCTCAGGTTCAAGTCCTGATGAGATCCCGTGGGATCTGTGAAATACGACAGATTCATCTGTCCTGAGTCATGATCACGATATTTGACACTAAATTATTAAATAACGTATCAGTCACACACTTCATCGTGCAGTTAATCATGCATCCGGACACCAACACTTTTCACATAAATCAAACGGTGACTATTCTACCGCGCCATTCGCAACCAAGGTTACAATATAAAGGTTAATTAGTTCTACAGTCTTATGTGCAACAATTTATTTAAACTTATAAAAAGTCAGTCATTTTAAGAGATATTTATGACATGTTTCGAATGAAGTGTTAAAAGTTTTGGATGAGGAAAATGCTATCTTTCTGCGCTGATGCTTCCCTCTTGATGTACGGTCCCCCCCCCAAAAAAAGTCTTCATGGCGTGGTGCTTAATTAGCAATGTACAGGGACCTCTTTTTTCTTTTTTCATTGGCACCACAGCCCAAGTGGGCCTAGGCCTACCTCCATGAACTTCTCCGTTCACTTCGGTTCTTCTAGATCTTACACATTCGGTAGGACTCCTTGGGCGGGTGGTCAGCTCTTCGCAAGGCCTCTACCTGTACACAAACACAGAAAAACGCACACACACAAACTAAACATCCATGCCCTGAGTGGGATTCGAACCCACGATCCCGGTTTCCAAGCGAGCGAAGACAGTACATGCCTTAGACCGCTCGGCTACCGTGACCGGCTACAGGGACATCTTTACCTTTCTATATTCTAACAAATCATTAAGGACTTTAGACGGCGGCGAGAGTGTAATTCCGACAACACAAATTCTTGCGTCCACGGTGTTATCATCGATTGTAAGAAACAAAAATTAAGATGTTGGGTGTTTTTAGAAATTTCGTGAAAATCGGTTAAGTGGTTAAAAATTTGGACTTATTACCAAGCAATTTCGCTCAGCCGGTGAGGCTTCTAGTCAGAAGGTACCCACTGCGAATTCCAGTCAGAACACAGAATTTTCTAACCCAAATTAAGTGTTCATAGCTTTCCGTAATTCCTGCAAACACATATTGGGATATCTTGATATAGCACAAGGAACCTTTTTAGTAAACTAATTATACTCTATAATGCGACAATAAGTGACGTCTGTAGCTGACACAAGAACGTTCACAATCAAAGAAGCATCTTTCCTGATGGATTTTTGCTATATTTTCCGATTTCATGATATTCGGTTATTCTACGGGTATCTCTAATATTATCTTTCAGTGTCCGCCGAACAAACCTTTAGCTGCAACTAAAATTAGCGTCATGTAATGTAGGTTCCAAAAATTTCGCTTTAAGCTATAATAGACCTTTGAATATAATAACTTCTTTTCAAACAAAACCAGAGCTTCCCTATAAAATGATGGAACTGGGGTTGAAGGCTTTAACTGTTTTTTTTAAATAGACTCTCTTACCAACATAAAATTCTTATAGAATAGTAACAGTGATATGCCCTACTCCTTACGAACATTTTCCTCCGTTTCGTATTTTCTTCCTGAATGCTAATGATCTCCAAAAAATCATCAGGTGGCGCAAGGCAAGCTCTCTTCTTGCTGTCGAAATGTGAAACTAGCACAAACGTATTTATCATGAGTGCGGTTCGAACCTGCGACCACTTAAGATAAGGTCAAGCAAGACATTCATCAGGCCGCGACATAGGTCAAGCGGTTAGTCGCTGGCTTCCCATTGCGGCGGCCCTGGTTCGATCCCGGGTCTGGTCAAGTGGGACTTGTGGTGGACAAAGTGGCGCTGGGGCAGGTTTTCTCCGAGTACTTCGGTTTCCCCTGTCAATCTTCATTCCACCAATTGCTCCACAATCACCCTCACCTATCATCTACTGGACGCAGTACAAGGGACTTAGTCTCACCCCACTAGCATTAAAAAAAAAAGATATTCATCATGGCTTAATCTTGCATCATGAAGTTATTTACAAAGAGTAGCTTCGATCATTGCCCACAGTTTGTCTCGAATACTGAACTAATCTACATTGCTGTAGTTAACAAACCAATTTCCAGTTAACAGTGATCTGCGATGAGTTAAAGTTTGTGTGAGTTTGAAGTTCCATTCCCACGTACAAGTCATTTCGTCGGATATTGCTTCCTGTTACATTCACCTCCTATCAAGGGAGACAGAAATGGATTTTGAGGATCCATCAACTAAAGGAAATGTCTCGGACACGCCATATTGACACGAGTCATTATAGAAGAACAAGTTTATCAGGACCAAAGCAACAGCTGCCACCCCTCAAGTGGTTCATTCCCATTCATGTGTGGATTATTCCTTTCGAATCCAGTATGTCCATCAATTCGCTGTTTATTTGTTGCTTTGTTTTAAAACGACGTAGGCCTGGCAACTGCTGAGGTAATGGAGCGTCCAATAGGTTGGTGGTTATGAGTGCTGAAGTATCTCGAAAGGGAGAGATGTCGAGTCCCGCTTGAAGTATCGACCAGGCATTGGCCTAGCATCGGGGAAACAGAAAAGGAAAATAACTCACCGAACAGCAGGTCTTCGGCAGCAACTCGAACAAGAAATATCTTAAACAGTCCTGTCTTCTGGGATGTAAGGCTGTCTAATCAGTTGAAAGTGAACCAACATTTCGGAGGAACATGCAGCCTACAACTTCAGGGTAAAAGCAAGAAACCAGCACACAGCTGACTTGTCCTCCCTTATGTCCAAATCATGTTTCCTATTATATTATATTTTAGTCTGGAGGTTGGAAGCAAATGAAAGAGTAAAAAATAGAGAGGGATTAAACTTTTTATTTGCTTTTCGTTACGCATTTCATAAATTTACAATTTATTTTCATTTAATATTAATATTTATGCACAGTAATCGCCTTGGGCCTGGAAGCAGGCCGGCAACATACAGCCTACATAACACGCCTGGCCTGCTCTCGTACACGATTACATTGTGTATACCTTGGAGGCACCAACAGATGTCGGATACACGTTCAGTCGTCATGCACTCTAGTGTTTGAATAGAGATTCTATCTGGAACCAAATCCTATAAAGCACTGTCCAGTGAGCTACTAGAATAGACTTACAGTGCTTTCCATAAGCCTAAAATGTAACGTTGTTTGTTTCGCGATTCGTTTAAAGACGATGTACCAGTTGCTGAGGAGCGAACGTGATATGTTGCAGATGTTTGCAGGAAGTAAGGAAACTTCTGGAAAAGATGTCAGGATATATGACTTCCTAAATGAGATCCAAACGTGGAAGTTAGAACGTCTGGGTGTATCGGTTAGTAACAAACTACTTCATATTCGAAATGCCTCTGGTTCGAATCTCGGTCTTTAGATGACTCCGTAATTTTCGCCAATCTCACCAGGTGAATGCTGATAACATGTCCTTGACTTTTCTTTAAAATCTAAATTAATCGTCCATAATCGTCGTACGGTAGTTCAACTGAATTCAGTAATTTACAGAACATGGCAGGACCCATATGTATATGATCATGGTGTATACGGTCGAAATATTTCGTAGTGAGATAAGACGCTAAATTCTGCATTTAAGGCGGTAATAAATATGTACGAAATATTACAAGAAGACGTTATGAAAATCGAGGTTTTTATAACTTAGCATTATAGAAAAGTGGACAGAAGAACAAAGCATTTAAATTTAAAAAAATGTTTCTGTTTCAATCTTCATTCCACGAATTGCTCCACAATCACCCTCACCTATCATCTGGGGCTGGTACAATAGGCCAAAAGTGGCCACAGCACAAGGGACTTCCAGTCACACCCCACCAGCATTAAAAAAAAGTGATCTGTTACGATATCACGCACCGCTTCAGTAGCTTTCCTACACTTCTCTTTCCTCACAGAGCACGCGGTAGCGTAGCTGGTTGAGGGGCTATGCTATAAGCCGGAAGGTCGCGGGTTCAGGTCCCGATGAGGCCATTGGATTTTTTTTTTCAATTGACCTAATCCTTGTAGCCACACTACGGCCCTGGGGTTGACTCAGCCTCTAACAGAAATGAGTAGCAGGAATTAATTAAATAATTTTCCTGGGGAGTAAAGCGCGGCCGGCGCGTAAGGCTGACAACCTTACCGCCATCTATGAGCCGATTGTCTAGATAATGTGGGACCTCAACATCTCACAATCCTATAGGCCTTCAAGGCCTGGTACAAGGATACCTTTACTTTTTACTTTTACATAGGCTACTCTGTCATGTGGCCATTTCTGGAGTCATACTATCTCTTGCGTTCTTTTCATAAACTTCCCTTTCCTCCTAGGCTGTTATGTCATGTGGCCCTCTCTGGAGTCATACCATTTCTTGCGTGATTTTCCTGAACTTTTCTTTCCCATAGGCTTGTATATAATGTTGCCTATTACGGAGTCATTCCATCTGTTCAGTAGTATTTCTAGGTTATCGTGCCACTAAACTCACTAGTCACGCCGCATGTCCAGCGGTCGTCCTGACTTCACGTCCTCTAACTGTATGCCATGTGGCCTGGTGTGCTGCATATCTGTTGAGCAAGAAACGTGTCAACAGACTTCAGCCAATGTTTTCGACTGGAAACACAAGTCACGCCGCATCGGTTGCTCGGTTCGTGCCTGTAGTCAGTGCGGACGCCTTGTTGAGTGCGTGTTGCGCCAGTCTTTCTTGCACCGAGACTGTCTACAATCTTCTGAGCGCTTTCAGCAAAAGCTTTTAAAACATCCATTGTCTTTCGCTCTTACATCAGCCAGCAAATCGAGACCATTTCTCTTCTCCGAATATTGCGTCGCTTCTTTCTTAAATATTGAATACATAACTAAAAATGCGACACCTGCAATTACATACCTTGGGAGCCATTCTGCTTGCAGCACGGATCAACAACAGGCTGTAGTGCCATTGATGAATGAATGAGTAAATAAATAAAATAAATAAATTATGATAGAATGAAACTTACTAGTATCTTGCGATTTGGAGTCAAGGGTGGAAATAATTAGCTTAGCTCTCTGACTACTATCCCATGTACGATGGCACATTTCTTCTAATTATTTTGTTGATTTCTTTCTTATTTAATGATTCTACATCAAGTGCGTACATTATCTCTATGATGGAAGATGATAGGACTCTGTCGATGAAGAGGCTGCGAAGGTTTATGTTGATTGACTACTTGATTTATTACAACTGAAGAGATCAATTATGACAACCAGCTTACCAACCTACATTCGAGTCTGTAGACCCTTCGAGCTAAATTATTATGCATTACGTTCTGAAAATCTGTTTCTTGTTCAGTGCTGGCATCACTATCATAATTATCAGTTTATCGAATTATGTCAGTTGGCCTCTTGAGGTCGTATAGGACTTCCTTCAGGAACTATGTAAGAGGACATGCAGGAAGATGAGAAATGAATCCAGAATTTATTTGCTAAAATTGATATAAAAAGAAACAACGCCGAAGACCTAGATGTAGATGGGAGAATAATATTAAAATTTATCTTAAACTTATGTTTATGGAAAGTGTTTTATGTACAAGGAGAAAGAGATCGCGAGAAAAGTTCATATTCGAAGTGACGAAGACGCAACCGGTACCCATGCGGAAAGCAAGAGCCTGTCCTGCTACCGTGCGGTTCGAGACTGCCCTGTCTGTTAAGGCTAAGAGTCGCAGTTTCGACTCGCACGGCCCACGGCATGCAGTAAACGAGATTAATACGCCCGATAATTTAAACCCTCTTATGCCTACAGTAATTGCATCTTTTAACTTCCCTGGAAGTCTTTGCTATGCAACCATTTTTTATTAAATTTCGAATTCATGTAGTTCATTTGGAGAAGATTTTGCTCAAGTAAATAAACGCAGCGTGAATGGAAAGGAGATAACTTTTGTTGGTGTGAATTAAATATTTAGCTCTGCATCTTAAAGGAAATATGATAGGCCTAACCTTATTCAAACTTGCAAACACGCATTTTACAGGTTTCATTTCGCCCTGAGGTAAAGAACAGTGCGTATTCGAAGAAGTAATCCCAGGATTATGAAAGAAATTAATCATTAATTGAGCGGCTGAAGCGGAAAATTTATATTATATGAAAATTGCTTTATTCCTCTTATCCTCGCGTTTGTTATCTTCGAGAAAACGATAACTGAACATAATTAGTTCATTCAATTGATAAGGAGTATTCATTTTGGCTTTACCTCAATGTAAATTGCATTCTTCACTGAGACTCATTTGGTTTCACCCTTTCCTTTTTTTTTTAAGGAGACCAGTTCGATTTTCAATGGATCAGAGATCGGAATAGAGAGAGAGAGGAAAAAAAGAGAGACGTAAAAGAAGAAAGCCCAATTTTTACTAATCATTCGCCATTCCTGATTTAAATTCCATCAACTAGGAATCCACCATCCACAATGTATAAAGTATTTCTCTTTCGCCGTGTTAATAAAATCTTCCAGCAGTACATTAAATGTTTGGCTCAAAAGTTTGTTTCAAAACTCGAGCTATCTTCTCGGAAGCTATGCGTGACGTATCCTTTGCTATTAAAGCAAGAATGAAAACAGTAATGGTTAGGTCCAGTGCGTAGGATTATAATAGGAATGATGCCTTAGGTATCAAACAGGGAATCATATTTCTTAATAAATTTCAATCATTTCCAGTTTAAAAGTAAGGTAAGGTTGTCCTTGCGTTTAACCAATTAAGCACTATGCTATGAAGACATGTGGGGAAGTGGAGTATACACCCATGTTTTCTTGATCTTGGCACTAGTTGGAGGTGAGGGATCAGCTTCATGTCCCGGCCGCTTTACCTCCTAGGAAAGAGCCCCCGTATGGGTGGGGTCCAGAGGCGGTGTCGACGATATAGAAAAGTGAAAGTACTTGCCCCCATAGGGACTCGAACTCCGACCCCTTGGTCATGCAGCCCGTAGTAGAATATGAAAAATGTAAAGTGTATTTCTATACAGGAAACGCAATTTATATAATTAAAGCACCTTAAGGATAACATAGCCGGACAGGGTAACCGAGCGGTCTAAGGCACGCACTGTCTTCGTTCGCTCCGAAGCCGGGATTGCAGGTTCGAATCCCACACAAAGCATGGATGTTTGGTGTTTGTGTTGTCCTGTGTTTAGGTAGAAGTCTTGCGACGAGCTGATCACTTCTCCAAGAAGTCCTACCGTCCGTAAAATGATCATGAAACTGAGAAATCAGGTCTATGCTCCAA
Source organism: Cryptotermes secundus (assembly GCF_002891405.2). NCBI lineage: Eukaryota > Metazoa > Arthropoda > Insecta > Blattodea > Kalotermitidae > Cryptotermes > Cryptotermes secundus. The sequence continues at coordinate 695,254 of NW_019729209.1, read as the reverse complement.
ATTAGGAGCAAGAGGAGAGGAAAAAATGATAATATAACATTTGTAGTCTACATGACGTAACCACAACCGAACTGCCCCCTTCGGTTAGAACAGCATCTTTGTGCACTGCCTTCGAGAAGGTTAGACGTTGCGGTAAGTAGTAAGATTAGATCAACGCCGGGCTTTCGAGACAAGATCAGGGCGAACAGTTTCCTAAAGGAAATATGGAAGTAGATGGAACCAATAAGCAGCTTGAAGGAAATGGATCGAATTTCGTAGGAGGATAGCGCGTGGGAGAAATATAGCACTTTTAAAAATTAAATTCGCTTAGCGGGGGTGGAGTCCAACTGGGTCCACTCGGCACTGATTGGCCTATTGTAGCCTGCCCAGGGTGATTATGATGATGGAGAATTTGGTGGAAAGAAGATTGGCAGGGGAAACCGAAGTACTCGGAGAAAATCCTCCCTAGCGCCACTTTGCAATATAGCACTTCCTTCATTGACTCAGGACATTGTGTTGCGTTGTAAGGCAACTAAAGTAATCCATTTTGTGGTGGTGGCAAATTAGTACAGCATAGTTCACTTGAAACACATACCTGTCACTGGCTGAGCAATATACCTGTACCTCACAGATTCTGTGTGACAGGGTAAGGTCGGCTTCTTCCTGAGCTTGTGGAGAATTAAATTAACTGTGAAGTGATTTTAATTAGTTCTATCATACGTGACTAATTTTAACTGGAGTAGTAATGAAAAGTAACGCTATCCCTGTAACAGGCCGTAAAAGCCCTTAGGGTTGGAGACGCCGAGGATCTCACTCTTTTTCTATACAGCTGGCTCACAGATGGCGGTAAGGTTGTTAGCCTTACTCGACGGACGCCCTTTATCACGCAGGAAGACTCCTGGTACTCATTTCTGTTAGAGACTGAGTCGACCCCAGGGACATAGTGCGGCTGGAAGGATTAGGTCAATTGAAAAATCCAATGACTCCATCTGGAATCGAACCCGCGACCTTCTGGCTTGTAGCATAGTGCCTCAACCAACTATGCTACCGCGCACTCCCGATAATAACAATGAAATACAGAAATTTTAGTGCATGTCCATCACTGTCAGGACGTGTTTACATCTAAACATGCAATGTTTAGTTTCACGACTTTTAACAGTTATTGCAGTTTCAGAGTTCTTCCACTCTACATACTTCTCCATATATATATATATATATACACACGCTTACTTACTTATGCAGCTGAGCCCTTCTTGAGGAGAAGCCAAATCTGCAGCTACTCAAGAATTTCCCAGCATTTTATTGAACCCGAAGGTTTATTATCATGTTCACAAGAGCCCTCCACTGGTCCCTATCCTGAACCAGATCAATCCAATCCATACAGTCGCATCCTATCTCTCTAAGTTCCATTTTAATATTGTTCACACACCTACGCCGTGGTCTACCCAGTGGTCTCTTTCCCACAAATATCCTATATGCATTCATCTTCTCCTCCATTCCTGCTACATGCCCTGCCCACCTCATCCTCCTTGACTTGATCATTCTAATTATACTTGGAGAAGAGTACAAGTTATGAAGATCCTCATTATGCAGTTTTCTCCAACCTCCTGTGACTTCATCCCTCTTCGGTCCAAATATTCTCGTCAACACCCTGTTCTCAAACGCTCTTAGTCTATGTTCCTCCCTTAATGTCAGGGACCAAGTTTCACACCCATACAGAACCACAGGCAAAATTATAGTTTTGTATATTCTAATTTTTATGTTTTTGGACAGCAGACGAGAAGACAAAAGGTTCTGGACTAAATGGTAGCAAGCATTACCCGAGTTCAATCTCCTCTTAATTTCCTCCTGAATCAGGTTTTGATTTGTTACAGTCGTTCCCAACTATCTGAACTGTGCCACAATTTCAAAGTATCTGTTTCCTATCTTTGTGTCATAATTTTGCCCTGCATTTTGGTGACGAGACAGTAACATATACTTAGTTTCCTCTGTGTTTACTTCTAGACCAACCTCCTTACTTGTGTTAATTAAAGTTTGTTTATTTTTCTTTATGGTATCTATATTATCATATATATATGCAAATGTGTAATTATCAACTTAATTAACACCAGAAAGATTGCTCCATTTTTGTAACTGCGTCACTTTTTACTCTGTCCGGTAATCTTCGCCTGAACACGATTCCGAATTGTAAAATCATATTCTCTCAAGTAAATATTCTGTTGTGTGAGTTAATAAGCACACCAGCTTTTAATGGTAGGTAAGGATGGATGAATAATGGAGGTGTTCGCTTGATTTNAAAGTTTCGTTAGAACAACTTTTAGATGGAACAATTATGATCACATGTGATACTGAAAAGGAGAAGATCTGAGGCATGAGATATACAAGAATAAGATATAATATAATTCATAACAAGCAAACCATTTCCTTCATGTAAATGGCATAATAAGAAAACGCTTAGCTTGTGTACTGCGTCACGAGGAAAGCTATGTAGTTTATCAAATCAAGTCACGATTAAATATGTCATTCCAGACATGACAGAACTCTTGAGTGGCAACTGCTGTCTCTTGAACTTGCCTTTCAGACGCTGTCTGCAAGGAGAGGGGAAGGCGAAGAACAGGTGAGCAGACATCGCTTCAGACCGACTCTCGGCATTCTGAACATCAGACTGAATGTCGTGCTTCGAACATAGACGCACAATCAGCACGACGATACAAGCAATAGAATTGTACGTTGATGTCACTGTAGGGACGAGGTCCAGCCTCTAACATACAGAAAATTATATAAAAAATATCTTGTCGAGTAAGTAATTCAGAAGTCATTAGAAACTGAATACTGATGTCTCCTGTGGCGATATTACCATAAACATTTATTCAGCAGCGTAAGAAACATGATGGTAAGTAAAAGAATAAATGGAGATTAAGTTGAAAGGAATATGGGAGAAATCTGAGTCAAGAGACCTCATAGAGCACAGAAATTATTTTCATTTCCTGCTATCAAATAATTTGTTTCTGTCTTAGCTATTTTATATAACGAGCTATTGAAAATACATCAAGTGAAATATCAGAGAGTGGGGATTTAACCCTATGTTTAAATTTTCCTTCTACAATTGTCTCACGCTTTAATACCTCAATATTCTGCATTTTTCTTTCTAAAGATTGAATTTGCTTGTTTCATATGAGACTAAGAACAAACATCGATTACTCCCTAGCCATTGATACACTGTTGATCTTCATAAGGGAGACGCAGTGTTTTGTATGGGTAGTAACTGATATTTTTTTAAATTCATTTATATGAATTTCGGGCTCCTAAGAGTTAAAGAAATATTCTGATAGTGGTGGCTACTTATACACGTTTTGTTCAAAATACGAGGCCGATCCACGTCAAGGATGACCAGAAACATAACATATTTTCTGATATTTCGCGGGGAAATTTCAACCCAAAATTTTCAAAATCCATCCAAATCCAAGGTTCAGCCTTCCTATCTTCAAGGAGTTAAATTCAATTAACTATTTTTCAGATACATTTTAATATTACATAAGCCGGAAGGTCACGGTTTCAAGTCCTGATGAAGTAATTGGATTCTTTCATTTGACCTAATCCTTCCGGCCGCACTATGGCCCTGGGGTCGATTCAGCCTCTAACAGAAATGAGTACCAGGAATTAATTAAATAATTTTCCTGGGGAGTAAAATGCGGCCAGCGCGTAAGGCTGACACCTTACCGCCATGTTTGAGCCGATTGTCTAGATAATGTGGGACCCTCAACGTCTCACAACCCTATGGGCCTTCACGGCCTGTTACAGGGATAGCTTTACTTTTTATTTATTTATTTTTTTTTACTTTTTACCCACATGCGGCTAGGTTAATGTTTCACAGTGTTAAATAATAAGAGCAAACTCTTCTAAGTGCACTTCCAGCAGGACGGTATGGGTTTCCGTGCCAAGCTACCAACCTTCCGGGTCGGTAGCGTGTCTTCATTTTACGGTACAAGAAAGAAGAAAAACAATATGGAACTTGGGAGATTTGAAGCAATGTGTGCAACCATTACGCGAACGATTGGAAAAAGAAATGGCAAAGAAAGAAATATAGTTGAATTGTATATAGTAATGGATGTTCCGACATGATGTATCGAAGCGAAACATGTGTATTGACAATAAGAAGTCCACAGCTGGTTGAACTGAGGCTCCTTACACTGGGAACCAACTATCGAATCATGGTATAAGGTCAGAATTGGGAATATACAAATACATTGAGAAAATACAAACGAATTAAAGTAATCGGTGAGTGAATGCGGAAAGAAAGGAAGATAACACATCCCCGAAATGCAATCTGGATCAAAAACCAATAAGGAGAAATGACGTAAGAACACCTAGGAAAAGATGGAAAGACAGTTGAGCCGGAAGAAGCCAGCAGACATAGGGCGCTATGGCCGTGGCCAACTCGATGGTGTTAGTGCAAGTTTACACGGCAGATGCCGCACTCATTCTGACATGAGTAGTTAGCCGAGCCACACCATGGGATCGGCAGACCAGCCTCACCAGCCTTACTGAGGAAGTTTTATCCACACCGTGTAATCAGATGGCCAGAGAGTATGAGTAGGGCCCGACAAATATGATGAGAGTAACAAGAAGCACACTTGTAAATAATGTAAGTAGTCACGTCATTGTATTTCGAGTTTCTTCCGGTAACCCTCCCCCGAAAAGACGCTTTTACAGTTAGAGAGAGAATCGTGGCAGCAACCAGTGCAAAAGTGCTAATCAAGTGAAAACCCCTCCTGATAACCTGATCTCGAATCCGCTGAAAGTCACCCTTTCGAGTGGCAAANACAGTTAGAGAGAATCGTGGCAGCAGCCAGTGCAAAAGTGCTAAATCAAGTGAAAACCCCTCCTGATAACCTGATCTCGAATCCCCTGAAAGTCGCCCTTTCGAGCGGCAAAATTGCTGGCGGAATAGAGAGACCAGCTGTAAATAGTGGTAGCAACTAGATCAGAGGGGAGGGGAGGTAGACCCCTCAACTATTTTTTCTAATTCGCTTAGTGGGGGGTGGAGTCCAACTGGGTCCACTCGGCACAGCGGCCACTATTTGGCCTACTGTAGCTNGGGGAGGTAGACCCCTCAACTATTTTTTCTAATTCGCTTAGTGGGGCGTGGAGTCCAACTGGGTCAACTCGGCACAGCGGCCACTATTTGGCCTACTGTAGCCTGCCCCGGTGATTACGATGATGGAGAATTTGATGGAATGAAGATTGACAGGGGAAACCGAAGTATTAGGAGAAAACCCGCCCCAGCCCCACTTTGTCCACCACAAATCCCACTTGACCAGACCCGGAATCGAATGTTTCGCATTATCTGGATCGTCAAGGGGTTTCCCAAGAACCCTGTTTTCCATTATTACTTACTCATGGAGCTGAGCCCTTCTGGAGGAGCCGCCAATTCTGTAGCTACTCAAGAATTTCCCAGCATTTTATGCGACACGAAGGTTCAGTACGGTGGTTCCTATCCTGAGCCAGATCAAGCCAATCCGTACCATACCATCCTATCTCTCTAAGATCCATTTTAATATTGTCCACCCACCTACGTCTTGGTCTTCCCTGCTTTCCATTATGCAAAGACATATATTACAGCGTTAATTTCGCTTTGCCTAAGTGAACTTCCTAAAAGAAAACCTCTGCGATAAATTTAGTTCGTTCGATATTATTTTATTCAACTAAAAGCTGCATGATGAGGTTATAGAACTAAACAAGAAACCGATTGTGTAGATATTGGCCCAAGTCAAGCCTTGGCCTCAGCCGGCCAGTAGAAGAGTTACATCGGTTACATTAATTAATAAACATGAAGATTCCTATCTTCTGGGATATAACGCAGCGTATTTCGTCGAAGCCGGTCACGGTAGCCGAGCGGTCTGAGGCATGTACTGTCTTCGCTCGCTCGGAAGCCGGGATCTTGGGTTCGAATCCCACACGAGGCATGGACGTATGTGGGCCTTTATTCTGTTTCTGTTGTTCTGTGTGTAGGTGGCGAACTTGCGATGGGATGATCCCCCGTCTAAAGAGTCCTACCCAGTGTGTTGGATTAAAAAAGTGAAAAAAAAGACCAAGGTCCAACAGAAGGACTATAGAGCCAAAGATAGATAGACAGTACTCGCACGCACTTGTAATGAGTAAAACAGTCACTTTTGGAGATTTATGAAGTCGATGAGGAACACTGTATGCATATTTGGATAATAGGTTTTGATTATGTTGTATTCTTTTTTTTTTTCTTCTAGATCTTACACATTCGGTAGGACTCCTTGGACCTTTTAACACCTGCTCTGATCACGGCACACAATCTAAGACAAGATATGTGTAAATTACTTTAATATTTGTATGGTATATTTTATATTACACCTCATTTCGTCGGGCCGGTTCTATATGAATCACCCTGTATAACGTTTCCGCTAAGCTTGTCAGTAATGGGCCCGAACTCAATATCAATGCGGGTTGTTAGGTTCTGTGTTTATATAAGTGGAAGTTTGACTGTTCCTCAGAACTGCCTTGCAGAGTTTGGGTTTTCAGACGCGTTTTCAGAGAATAACAATACGTAGGCCAGGTGCGTGGGCAGGCAAATAATAACTGCTACATTATAGACGAAAGATAGGCAGCCATAGATGTATCAGTCTATCACAAGACAGGTAACAAATGCATATCAGCTATTGATTCTTAATGTACTCGTAGTGGTACCGACCGAGGAATCTTCTTCTTCTTCTATTCTTGTTGCTCCCACTTGGAGCATAGGACATCCGTGAAACGCTCTTTTCACTTCAGTTTCTTAATTGACTCCTTTGACGAGTATCAGCCCGTCGTAAGGCCACCACTTGCCATAAACACAGATTAAACGCAGACATCCATACCTTGAGTGGGATTCGAACCCAGGACCCCAGTGTTCGAGCGAGCCAGACATTTCATGCCTTCGACCGCGGCCACTGTTATCGGCTGACTAAGGAATAGGTGCAACACAATGCAGCATAACTCAGAGAGGTACAAAGAAACCACATCAGGTTTGAGGTTTTCACGGAGTGGATGAGACACGGTGTACTCTGGAAGAGGTTACCGACGTTTCGCAGGAACGTACTCATTCCATCTTCTGGGACGAAGATCACATTGATTGAAATAGCTAACAAATTCGGATGAATGTTGAATCAGTGGTACGTACACATAAGGGAACCAGTTTGGTCTCATGTAATTGCAGCTGGTCACAAAACCTAATAGAAACCGATGCTGTCTATAATAGGCTGTAGATATGACACAAATTTATTGGAAAGACGTTTGTGATAAAATAAATGTAAAGAGGAGTTCTCAAATAACGTTTGAACTTTAGAGACCTGCCCTGCAGTCTGCCAGCTTCCCCTTATCCCTTCTCTTTAACTCCTCTGCACAGCAGATCGAATGAAACTTCACACGCGGGCTGGTTCAGGATTGCCCCACACCACTCAGCTATTCAATCTTCCAGTGCCGCCAACAGTTCCCTCTTAGCCGTGTTGTCTTGCTCTGCCTCCCTTTGTTTACAACTTCAAAGTTCTGCCACAAGAGAAGACAGTAGTTTCAGAATTCATGAAGCCATGAGAAGAGTGGATCGTGTTCCATTAAACTTGTAAAATAACGAAAAATGTTTCTCTCAATTATGGTTACATTCCTTCAACTTTAGGCCACAAATAATGTTCGGACAATAGACACTAGATTCAAATACTAGAGCCTAACATAATATTTTATTTTAAGAATATTTCAGGAACTTTCATTGGAGTTCACTTACGACCCCATTTTTTACTCTTAATTCATGCAGTTCCATTTCTATACTTCCTAACATACACAGGAACAATGAATAAGTTTAACCATTTGGTAAGTCAATGACTGAGGCTGATAAAATCCAATCTCCACGAAAATCCTGTATTAANATGAATGTATGAGGGGCAGACCTTCTCGGCCCTTGCACCGCGACCTACAGTGGTCTATTGTGCTTGTGTGTAATGATAATAGTCCAAATTTTAAGTCTGGGGGACAGTCGGTTTAAAGACTCAGTTAACAAAAATTATATTGAATTCCTACAAATATTCATATAGCGATTATGATGGTACCATTAAGGTAAGTTTGTTCCTTACAATTCCTTACAATTTCCTTTAACCCAATTATTTTCTGTTTTTCTGTTAGAAGTTCTGAAAGAGAACATCTTTTTTTTTAATTCGTTTTGTGGGGTGGAGTCGTACTGGGTCCACCCGGCACGGTGGCCACTGATTGGCCTATTGTAGCCTGAGCTGGGTGATTATGATGATGGAGAATTTGGTGGAATGAAGATTGACAGGGGAAACCGAAGTACCTGCCCCAGCGCCACTTTGTTCACCACAAATCCCACTTGAAAAGACCAGGGATTGAACCCAGGCCGCCGCGGTGGGAAGCCAGCGACTAACCGCTTGAGCTATGGCGCGGCTAAGAGAACATGTGATTCATAACTTGTTTAGTCGGTCCAAGAGACAGTTATAAAACTTAAAGTGCAAGATTCCCCACCCATAACATCAGTGTTTCAACAGGCATCGTAT